>NC_134485.1:300018389-300140889 GCF_040206685.1 Ascaphus truei | reverse complement strand
AACCCCTTCCATCTCTACTGCTCTCTTGCCTTAAACTCAGTATATAAAAAGCACATTCTCTCCCCACCTTTAAGTCAAACCTAAAAACACCACTTTTAAATAAAGCATTGCAATAGCCTGGACTCGGGCAACTGTCCCACACCCATATAGTCACTCCTAAAAACAAATGTGGTCAGGCATAGCCATATACTGCCTTCACCTGTTGTCTCTGTAAGTCTTGCAACATATTACTCAGATTGTATGTTCTCAGGGGTAGGGCTTTCCTTTCCTATTGTCTGATTTTATTTGCTGCACTTACCGTATGTTATAATTCCATATTTCATATTGTCTCTTTTGTAAAGCGTACACAGTGGGCACTAAAGAAATAAAGATATACAGTAATAAATATTTTGTGTTTTCTGTTATACTACAAGGTATAAATGTGCTTCTACTAACTTATTCGTTTAAATGAAAAATATCATTTATTGAGTATACACAGATCAACCGAGCAGAACATTTGAGGGTGTTATCCCTTCCTCGGGTGAAGGGAAACAACCAGTGTGAACAAACATTTTTATATGGACAACTATCATTGCTCTGCATGTATTTAGAAATATATTAATCACTCATTCAGTTTATACCTTTATTATCTATTTTTATTATATAAAAACATATGATTTCACAATTATATAGAAAATAACACTGCTTAAAATACTGATTGTCACTAAAGGGGAGGTATCAATGATGTCATCTGATTTATATATGGCACAAAATGTAATAGATTTGTTATTGATTGGCATCCATATAAAAATGTTTATTCACACAAACATGTGGGGTTGTTTACTGTAGTTCCACCCCACATGAAGAAGGGATAACCCCCCTCCCCACCCCCGAAATATTGTGCTCTGTCGAACTGTAAATATTCAGCAAAACTACAGTATATGCAATGACAGTTCGAGGAAGATCATGCCATATTGATACTCAGCACTGTGTCCAATAATACTTTAGAAAATTCTCCTACTGCAAAACAAACTACAACAGTAGTGCAGGGCACGTACATCATTTTGTAGACCAAGTTAATGAATCTCCACAAGGATTTCAGTATTTAAAATAAAAGAATGCACAAGTCTCCTGAAAATTACATAATATAATTTCACATCTCCAGGTGGGTAAACAGGCCAGCAACAGCATGTTCTGCATGACAATAAATGAGCAGCCACAAAGAATTTGGCAAATACTTCAGAAACCCGTAGAATCACGTTAAAGTTCTAACTTATTAACTCTTTACACATCAGTCTCATAATAAATACAAAGTAAAGTCTTGTAAGCAGTGTTTACCTACTGTAGTGAGATTATAAATACAAATATTTAAAATAATACATATGTGAAAATACATACTGTAGTATGAAGACTTTTGCCTCATATCACTGAACATAATGCTTTATGATGTACTGTACTGTACATACATAATTTTTTATTATGTCTTACAACATAGTTTTTTTCATTATGCGATTTTTCAATTACCTTTGATTTTAGAACAACCTGTTACTCAAGAATTAGCACAATGAAATAAAATTCCACAGTAATGATAGCATGCAGACGTCAAATACCCTTTATACGTGTAATACTGTACAAGCACCTGCATCTACTTTTAATAATCTTTGGCATCTGGGACATTTCCCAATACCTCCTAAGTACTATCTGATCCACAATACAATACCAAAAAGTCACATTTAAAGAGGCAGTCCAAACAGATTAAAAAATACATATTTAATTTTGTTTTAATATATGCAGGATTTGATTATTTTTATTGAAAACAAATTACCTAAGCTGCCGATCGATTTGCTCTCCTGTGATCTATAAGCAAAATCCTGCTTCCCATGGTTCACTAAATGGCTGTCTTTCAGTTTCAAATCAATCCTTCTGTAAGTGTAACTGAGCAGCTACAATGTATTGTATTACTAAGATAACATTATCTATTGTTACAGTTTGCAGCTCTAACTGCTGGAAAAATTTGCAACAAATTATCACAAACAAGAAAGTGTTACAAAGATCTTGCACTGCTGGGGAGGTGTGTTAAAACATGCTAAAGAAATCAAACGTTGCTCAGTATATTCAAACTCATTAAAAATTGCATTAAGTTGAATTTTAAAATAAAAAAGGTACTGTAGTATCTAGTATTATTAAGGGCTATGTGTTCCCTGAACATTTAATTAATGTTTTATGCAATCACCTGGTGTTGTAAACTGCTCACCAATTAAGTTGGACCAATGGGCTGTTTGGGTTCACTATATATACATCATCATGTATGGTACCGGATACTCTTTGACAAAGTCCCAGGCAGGGACGAAACGCGTCAGAGTTCGCTCTGTAGCACTATTTTCAGTGTATATGCACTCAATAAAACAACCTTTTATTTATTTATATTGCGTGTGGATATCGCCTTCTTCTAACCCTGACGACAGCAGTGCACCGCCCTTCTGTTCTATTTTTACTGTAGTATCTAATACTACAAAAATGATTAAAAAAACATGTAGAATATTGCTTTGATTGCCCCTTTAAGCCCAAGTGAACTATAGATGTTTAATTATTATCTGTGTTTATTAAAAGCATTACAACTGTGTATATTTTGGAATATTTAGATGCATATAAATGTCCAGTTCTGTTTCAGTGAGATTTAAAAGCAAACAAAAACAGAGAAACATTCATATCACATATAGTTTTGCCATTTCTACATCATAAGAAATCAGAGGTTTTTATTATGTTGTGTTTAATATTGATAAATTCTGCAAACATTTTGAGTAGTCATAAAGGTCAAAGAAATGTCTAATGTCTAAATTAAGTTTTTTATTTATAGACTGCATTTCCACTTATTATTTAATAATATTAAAACAGAATAATAATTTTTGTCGCAAAATAATAATGATTATTAACATACTATTAATGATTGCAGAGTAAGTTATATTTCTGGAATATCTATGTTAGTAAGTACTGATAGGTAGTTCCTTTTGCTGAACTGAGGAAGGGTAAAAAAATATTGAGCAGGGAACTTCCTCTATAAAATGACACATTCCTCCCCTCCTTGTTCATTTCTGTCCAACTTTGTTGAATAGTAGATTTGTATTGTAAAAGGGTTTTCAGGCTTACATGTCTGATACGAGTGTAATCAGGTCAGACCTGGAAACATGGAGGAAGTTCAACTCAGTAGAACCTTTATAACAAAAAATAGGTAGCCCCAACGCACAAATGAAAGCACTGGACAAGAATCAGTTGAAGTAGCAATCAAAAAGTGACTTTACTCATAATGTACAGAACAAACATAAAATGATATATAGGAACAGACAACACTGCAGTAAAAACTGAAGGAGCTCAAATCAACAATAAATGCAGTTGATGGAAAAAGCAAGATGATACGTATCCACAAGCTCCACAATACTGAGGTGAACTATAGATGTTTAATTATCTGTGTTTATTAAAAGCATTACAACTGTGTATATTTTGGAATATTTAGATGCATATAAATGTCCAGTTCTGTTTCAGTGAGATTTAAAAGCAAACAAAAACAGAGAAACATTCATATCACATATGGTTTTGCCATTTCTACATCATAAGAAATCAGAGGTTCTTATTATGTTGTGTTTAATATTGATAAATTCTGCAAACATTTTGAGTAGTCAAAAAGGTCAAAGGAATGTCTAATGTCTAAATTAAGTTTTTTTTTTTTATAGAATGCATTTCCACTTATTATTTAATAATATTAAAACAGAATAATAATTTTTGTCTCAAAATAATAATGATTATTAACATACTATTAATGATTGCAGAGTAAGTTATATTTCTGGAATATCTATGTTAGTAAGTACTGATAGGTAGTTCCTTTTGCTGAACTGAGAAAGGGTAGAAAAATATTGAGCAGGAAGCTTCCTCTATAAAATGACACATTCCTCCCCTCCTTGTTCATTTCTGTCCAACTTTGTTGAATAGTAGATTTGTATTGTAAAAGGGTTTTCAGGCTTACATGTCTGATACCAGTGTAATCAGGTCAGACCTGGAAACATGGAGGAAGTTCAACTCAGGTAGAACCTTTATAACAAAAAATAGGTAGCCCCAACGCAGAAATGAAAGCACTGGAGAAGAATCAGTTGAAGTAGCAATCAAAAAGTGACTTTACTCATAATGTACAGAACAAACATAAAATGATATATAGGAACAGACAACACTACAGTAAAAACTGAAGGAGCTCAAATCAACAATAAATGCAGTTGATGGAAAAAGCAAGATGATACGTATCCACAAGCTCCACAATACTGAGGTGAAGAAAAAAGTGAAGCAACCTGGGAATGGAACGTGGCACACAGAAAAAATGGACATATAAGGATGAAATAGAGAAAAGAAGGGCAAACAAATTTACAAAAATGGAGACAAGGGGGGGCAAAGTTTCAGTGGCCACCAGGTGGCTCTGTGAAGGATAAAATATGGAGATCATATCTCTATGCTTTATAGAAACCACTCGTCTCTATATATATATCTGTTTGCTGTGTCTTTTTACTAATACTGTTTTCTATCCGAGGTAACTGTGACCTAAAGCCGACTGATTACAGAGAAAACGAAACATAACTTCAGAAAGCAAGGACACACGGCATTCCTGTGAAACTTGCATCAGCCGACAAGACCCCCGCCCCCATCGTGCCTTTTTTCTACTAACTAATGTAATAATTGGATAAGCTTTGCCGCATAATAGGTGTGGCATTGAATGATTGGCTAGTGTTAGCCTACTTTGATATAAATAGATTGTAATACAAAAACTCGGCAGTCTTGTCTTGACTACTTGTCTGAGGAAACTGATACGTGACTCTGTGTCATTATTGGGATCCGGGGTGCGCACCCAGACTCTAAGTTACATAATTTGGAGCCCACATCTGAGCAGTAGAGACCCTCGATTGAAGGGACCTTAAGAGTTTGAGAGGCTTTACTTCCCTCTTTTTACTTTACATTCTGCGCAACAACCTCATGCAGTGATATGCTGTAACTTATCTCTTGTTTCTGAATAATGTCACCTTTTGTAGTATATCTGAAATAAAGCTCTCTCTCACAAATGGACCTTTGCTTGTTGTGTAAAAAAAAAAATCATGTCTGAGAATCTCTGTCATTTTTCTGTGTAATTTATCATCCAAACATGTTATTTTAATATTTTTGTACAATATGTTGATATCATGAGTGGTACTATCAAAATGTATTTTCCAACCCATGTCTTTCCATGTCTGTTCCACTGGAAGAACCTGATGCACATATCGCTGCTCATATCAGCTTTAGCAGGGGTTTTAGAGAAGATACAATTATAGAAGTTGTTCTTTGTGCAAACAATTGTACTGTATGTGGGAGCTAGTAAAATGTTTTAAGAGAATGCGACAAAGACTCTGAATATAAAAAATCACCCCCAAAATTCTTATCATTGTGGCAAAATAGAGAGAATCTAGAAAAGAGGCATACAGTAAATGAGACATTTACATTTTTGCTTTCACAGTTGGGGAATGTCACAGGAGACTAGTCAGTTGACACCTTTTTACCAGGATCATTCATTGAGCAAAACAAGATAATGAAATAAATTGCGGTTTATTCACTTAAAATAGACATACAGCACACATAATGGAACATAAAATACATGAGAAATACACTTACTTGGGGTCTGGGCTACAAAACTAGACTTTCCTAGTTGAATTGAACGTAAAACAAAAGTCTTTAGTTGACCGGAAATGTCCTGGAACTCATATCAGCATGAAGTTCCTAATGCCACCACTCTCTTTCCTCCTGGGGACTTTAAATCACTTCACCAAGAGTTAGCTCCAAAAGTCCTGGAACTAAAATCGGCTTGCAATCCAGCTGCCTAGACTGCTACGTGCCTTTTTGAGAACTTGGTCGCAAAAAGCTGGACTTGTTCACATTGAAATTTCTGAAGCCAGTCTCTTGCTATTTCTCCGTGAGCAGCTTTCGGTACATTTAAATTTGCCGCTGCTGTTCTGGCGCTTAGAATCTGATGACCGGATTGGCTGAGGGATTCTAATAGTACTTTGGAACTCATTCACAAACTACTACAGCCAATCTCAGCGTGGGAATTTTCTCACCAACCAATCAGAGCAATGCCAGTCTTCTGAAGATGAGCAAGCGGGACTTCAGAATCAGCCAAGGTTATGCACAAGCTTGCCACCTTGGCCACTTGCTTTTTAGGAGCCACCCGCTGGTTTAGGCTCCTCATAGTCTGGTGGGGCAAATGGTAGTCCAGAGGCCTTCCATTCATCCCAGGATGTGAGTACTCGAGCTTAAACTTCCTGCCAAAATGTCCTTCACACCTCTGACATCCTCTGTGGCTTTCATGTCCGATGTCTGAGTAGACACACTGGCACCAAGTTGGTAGCCCAGTGGCCTGTCAGAACATTAGATCTGAAAATCCCAACTCATAATACTGTGCACAAAGCATAAATGTATTAAAAAAACCTCTGTTAATAAAATATAAACTTTAAACTGTCCTAAGTCTTCTGATTATGGTAAATAGAATAAGAAGCTGCACTTTAATCATTACTACCCATATTCCCCACACTATAAACTAGACTTAGGGCATCATGCAGTAAGCAGCGAAAAAATGCATTAGCCAGTTTAGCAATTAGGCATGTTTTTGGCGTGTTAAACTGGCTGTATGCTGTAAGGGGCGAATCCCTGGCGAATGAATGCGCCACCACCATTTGATGAAATGGCGTGTAACCGGTGGCGAGACGGCTGCCTGGCAAGAAACCTCAGAGAAGCCATCCCCTGCTGAGTTGTGTTTGCAGCAGAGAGAGATCCGCTGCTCTCTTGGCGCAAACATCAGCACATTAAAAAATATTTTGAAAACCATTTTTATTCATAGTGTACATGTGCAGGGGGTCTCCGGAGCTGAACCGCATTGGTTTCAGGTCCGGGGACCCCCTGCTTCCCGAGATACTGGCCCCTTTATGAGGTGCCGGTATCCCTCTGCATTTAAAGGTCCCGATCACGTGACCGCGGAATGTAAACAAAGCAGAGGGATACCGGCACCCCATAAAGGGACCTGTATCTCGGGAAGCAGGTGCTCCCTGGATCAAAAACCAAAGCGGTTCAGCTCCGGAGACCCTCTGCACATCTACACTATCAATAAAACACACATATCAATAAAGACTCGTTCCTTACCTTTGCGGGTATCTGCTATGGTAGCGAAGCAGCATGAATATTTATTTAATAATACTGTACAGTGAGCAGGGGGTCCCCCGAGCTGAACCGCATTGCTTTGTGGACCAGGGACCCCCTGCTTCCCGAGTTACAGCCCCGGTATGTGTGATCGGGTGGGCAGTGTCGCCGCCATGTTTATAGCGTCCCATATGCTACGTGCCCGCAATAAACATGGCGTCCACACTGTAACCGATGCCCCAAACCGGGGCCTGTAACTCGGGAAGCAGGGGGTCTCTGAGCCACAAATCAATGCGGTTCAGCTCAGGGGGCCCCCTGCTCCCGCACAATATTATTAAAATACATTAATGCTGCTTCAGTACCATAGCAGATAGCCACTAAGGTCAATGACGGGGTTAACGCATAATAGCATGTTTATTGGGGACAAATGCTCCCAATAAACATAGCAGCAATACACAACATACAATACAGTAATGGGAAACATTACTATTATCCACAAATGGATAATAGTGCAGTTGTCCATTTAAAATACATACAGAATAATAAAGACATTAAATACATATAGCACTCACCCGTGTGCGGCTTCCACGATGAAGGCCATCCTCATCTTCAACCTGCCCATGCCCCATCCGCTTCTGCAAAACAAACACAAGAATAAAAACATCCAATGTAATGTCCCCTAAACCCTTAATCACCATAGCGGTTATCAACCGCTACAGTCATTAAGGGGTTAACCCACCATCACCCACATCCCCTCCCCCACTAACCCCCCCCCAGCTCCTGAGGCCTAACCACCCTCACCCACTACCCACAAGGGAATCCTACCACATACCCTTGGGGCCAATACCCCCTCCCCCCCAGCACATACAGTACAATAATGTGCCAAATAACTATTATCCACATAGGGATAATACATTATTTGGCCATTATTAAACACATTAAATACCATAGTAAAATAAAGAAAATTCTACTAAGCTCATCAATAAGAAGGCCCCGTCGCCAGCATCATTCTTGTGGTCCGTTGCCAAAATAATAAATAGCCAATACATTTCAATGACATTCACATACCAATGAACCCCTTAATCACCTTATCGGGTACTAACCTCAAAGGTAATTAAGGGGTTAAGCCATCCTGCAATGGCAACACCACTTATCCATAACATCCTCAATGAATTAAAAAGCAATTTCCTAAACAAATCTCATGTAATCATTCAATCTAAAGCCTCAAATGTCACTTAAAACATTGCATTTACATTGTATACATGTTGCATAAAATGTAAGCTACATGTACACGCTGCAAATCAATGCGAACAATACAATAATCCAACTAAAATAGCATTACATCACAAGAAGTATACTATGTAATCCAATAAAGTCACCATCAATGAATTAACATACATGAATTACATCCCTAAACAATTAAAATACCATCCATACCAATTACACAATTAACTATAGCAACCATTACAGAGAACAAGTTAGCATCATACAAAAAAGGACACCAAAAATTACATTACTGTATACTAAAGCAAGCCTCACCATTACCTACAGTACACATAGAAGCCCAAAAATTACATCTCTCTAATTATAAAATACATTTAACACACATCTATGCATAGCAGCATAGCCACAAACATTTACAATACAGTAAATCAAGCTTTAACAACACTATCATTTCTTACCCTGTATGTATATATCTCTCTAGACATACATACATACAGTGGCAAGCAATGATGTGCATAAAAAAAAATAAACACATGAAAAGCAAAAAAAAACACATTTACATTAAATACATTTCTTTTGTTAACTTACCATTACTTGAACCACTCACCGACTCCCGTTGATCAGCTTACTCACGAACCAATCCACGAACAGGAACCCATAAAATAAAAAACCATAAAATAATAAACATTAAAATAATAAAACACAGCAATCAGGGGTCTTCTAGTTGTAATCCATCTTCATCTGTATTCTTCTATCTTCTTCCGGGGTCTTCTCCCCGTCTGGTGCCACGCCCTGGTCTTCTTTCTTCAGTAGGAGGTCCTTCCTCCTCGGCATCTGGCTTCAAAATGAGACGACATAGGCTTTTAAAAGCCTATGACGTCACATTTTTGTCATATGGTTCCCACGGCCCTGTTTGGGCCGTGAAAAACATGTGTTTTGGCCGATAAAAAAAAAATGATGACGTCACTTAAAGGCAATGAAAGCACAGCCAATCAGAATGGCTTTCCTTCAATTGCCTTTAAGATGACGTCATTAAAAGAAACATGGCCGGCCTCACATGGTACGGCAGCCAATCAGAGCGTGGGAAGTCTATCTCTACTCTGATTGGCTCTAGTAGACCATGTGACAGAGGTAAAAATATACACATGAAAAGTTTTTGATGCCTTGCATTTTTGAAGTTTTTTTTTTGTAGCAATCTTTTTATTGGGATCAACATACATAAACATGAGTACAGTGGTGTCATAGGCACATGGCACAATTTCTTGTCTAGTTTTAACAGGGTGTTGTCCAATAGAGTATGTGTTAATAAGGGGGGAAATGGGGGGGGAGAAGGGACCAGGGGAGGGGAAGAAGTAGACAAACATGGGGGGGGGGCCTGGGAGTGGGACGGGGGAGGTATTCCAGGGGGGGAGGATCTCCGACCCTCTCCTCCGCATAGGTCTGCTTGTTACCGGCCTAATGCAGGCCTAGACCTTGCGGTCCGCTCCAGGGGTCCCAAGTGTTCCAGAATTGTGGCATTTATGACATTACTTCGTCTATCCTTCTAATTACCGTGTTTCTCGCTGGGGCCTTAGTCTGCTTCCAAGCCGCCGCTATTGAGCATCTGGCTGTGATTAGAATGGATGTTACCAGTCTGCATAGGGGGGGAAGGTCATTGATAGGTTTGCTAAGCACAAAGGACAAGGGGTCCAGGGGGAAAAGAAGCCCCGTGGTCTCTTGAAGAAGCGTCTGTATCATAGTCCAGTACCTCTGGATCTCTGGACATGACCACCAAATGTGGGCCATGTCTCCCTTTTGACCACATCCCCTCCAGCACAGGTCGAGGGTGCCGGGGAAGATCTGGCTCAGCCTAGCCGGGGTCAAATACCACTGGAATAACATTTTATAGATATTTTCTTTTGTCTCTGTACAAATTGAAGTCTTTGTGGCCAACTCCCAGATATCCTCCCACTCGTCCATATCTATCGGTATGTTGAGGTCCTCGGACCATTTTTGCATATAGTGGTGGGTTGGGGGGTTGGTTGCCGACTCCATCACCCTATAGATCTCCGAAATCAGACCTCTCTGATAAGTACCTTTGCTGCATAGAGACTCAAATCTGGTTAATGGGGGGAATTTGGAATTTGGGGAGAGGGATAGTAGAAAGTGCATAATTTGCAGGAACTTGAACAAATTGAGACCTTGGAATTGGTATTTGTCTCAAAGTTCCTGAAAGGAGAGAATCTCCTCTTTCTTCAGCAGATCGGCAACCAGCCTTATACCAAGACCTTGGAATTGGTCAAATTGTCTTTTAGAACACCCAGGTGGGAAGTGTGGGTTTCCAAAGATAGGGGTGAGTTGGGATGGGGTAGCTAACAGGCCATACTTCCTTTTGCTTTTGAGCCAGATGTCCCATGTGCATCTCATTGCCCCAAGATCAAACTGCCGCGGTCCTCCTTCCCCTCCTCCCGAGGACCATAGTTGAACCTGGAGAGGGGTGGGTGCCGCATGATGTGATTCAATTGCTAGCCAGCAGGTGGAGGCCGGGTCGTAATTCCAAACTACAGCCTGCTTCAGCTGAGCCGCAAGATAGTACCTGACCACGTCAGGTACCCCCAGACCTCCCCTCGTTTTTGGGGAGAGCATTACTGATCTTGGGACCCTTGGTCTCCTATCGTTCCAGATAAATTGTAACATAAGGGCCTGGATATTTTTCAGGGCTGCTAATGGGACGATTATAGGGAGGGTTTGGAAAAAATGGAGTAGTCTCGGGAGGACATTCAGTTTAATTGAAACTATTCTTCCAAACCAGGAAATTTGGAGCTTTTTCCATGTTTCCAGGTCTTTTTTGATTTTGTCAAACAAGGGGGGATAATTGTATTGGTATAGAGAACCGTAGGTGCTTAAGATTCTAACTCTGAGGTATTTAATGTGAGTTATACTCCACTTATTTTTATAATTAGATTGTAGGAGTTTCCACTCCAGATCTAGGAGGGATACGTAGAGGGCTTCTGACTTGTCCATATTGACTTTGTAGTCAGAAACCATGCCAAATTGGTGCAATAATCTTTGGAGATTGGGGAGGGAGATATGGGTGTCTGCGAGGGTCAGAATCACATCATCGGCAAACAGAGAGATTTTGTATTCTTTTTCGGCTATTCAAATTCCCTTAATGCTCTTTTCTTCTCTTATTGTGGCTGCTAGTGGTTCGATTGTTAGGGCGAATAGCAGTGGGGAGAGTGGGCAACCCTGTCTGGTCCCGTTTCTGATCGTGATTGGGTCCGAGAAGCCACTAGAAATCCTGCTCAGCTCAAAATAGACTTTCTAGGGAAGTGCTATCAGGGTGAAACATAAGCGTATGGGAGGAGAGAGGAAAGAACCCTATATGATGCACTCAACCCTACTAAATGAAAATAATAAACTTTTATTAATGTAATGGAAAAAAGCAAACATAACAAATATATTTAAAACCTAAAAAGTGTACTGTGCAGTTCTGATGTGCAATCACTCTAGATGACCAAGTAGTGTCATAACTAGTGTGAAGCACAGTAGAATAGAGTAACTATAGATTCTCACAATACTTGTATGGAAGTGGTTCAGTAGATGCACAGTAAATATAACCCTGTCAGGGAAGTAACTGGTGTGCAATCTACATGGGTATTGTGATACACACGAACACTGGGAGCATTGATAGTGCAGCACTGTGTTACAAAACTGCAGTAGGGCACATAGCACTGCTGCATACACAGGAAGCCAAATGCAAACCCAGGCAGGGAAGGACCCCCCTGGTAATAGATCAATGGGAGCGCTGCTGGGAGGTGGGTGCAAGTAAGTATACCCCGTGGTCAACCTGTTTCAACAGGGCTTGGGGGAACCCCAGACTAATAACCAGAACTCACGCTTTGCAGCTCCTTCCAGGGGGGAGGGGGGGGAGTATTCTCACAACCCTACTGTGTAAATATACTTTGGGCTGGCCAGTGCCAGCAGGAGGTCTGATATACCTATTTGCTAGCTAGTGGGATCCACATCTGTGGCCCACATCAAAGTATTAATCTATTCTACAGAGCGTAAGCAAACTCCTATGAGTTTGACACTGCAACAGTACAGCCGGCGTCGCAAAGTATATTTACACAGTAGGGTTGTGAGAATACTCCCCCCCCTCCCCCCTGGAAGGAGCTGCAAAGCGTGAGTTCTGGTTATTAGTCTGGAGTTCCCCCAAGCCCTGTTGAAACAGGTTGACCACGGGGTATACTTACTTGCACCCACCTCCCAGCAGCGCTCCCATTGATCTATTACCAGGGGGGTCCTTCCCTGCCTGGGTTTGCATTTGGCTTCCTGTGTATGCAGCAGTGCTATGTGCCCTACTGCAGTTTTGTAACACAGTGCTGCACTATCAATGCTCCCAGTGTTCGTGTGTATCACAATACCCATGTAGATTGCACACCAGTTACTTCCCTGACCGGGTTATATTTACTGTGCATCTACTGAACCACTTCCATACAAGTATTGTGAGAATCTATAGTTACTCTATTCTACTGTGCTTCACACTAGTTATGACACTACTTGGTCATCTAGAGTGATTGAACTCGTTTTCTGCATCGAGACTAAGAATCATTGCTTTGGTTCCTGTGAGATGCACATGGTCTATAATATTCACAATTTTGCGGGTGTTGTCAGAGGCCTGACACAAAGCCTACTTGATCTACATGGATGAGACGCAGGAGAATTGGGTTAAGCCTGTTTGCCAAGATCTTGCGGTAGATTTTAAGATCGGTGTTTAGTAGGGAGATTGGTCTATAATTACCCCAGAGGAGAGGGTCTCTACCCTCCTTTGGATAATAGCTAGATTTGCTGCAGTAATTGTAGAGGGGATCGGTTCCCCTTGCAGGAAAGAGTTAAACATATCTAGCAGGTAGGGGGAGAGAGTCGGCAAGAATGTTTTATTGTAGGTGTTGGAGAATCCGTCTGGGCCAGGTGTTTTGGATAACTTAAGGGAACCGATGGCTCCCGCTAATTCTTCTTGGGAGATTTCTTTGTTTAAATTTTCTATTTCCTCATTAGAGAGGGATGGGAGATTACATTGCTCCAAGTATTGTGAGACTGTCTCGAGGGATACCGGGTCACAGTCTGGGGGTGGAGGTTGTAGAGGTCAGAATAAAAATCCGCAAATTCCTGTGCTATCTCTTTCTCTTGCCCGTTTTTAGTGCGAATTCTAGAGACTTGGGATTTGACTCGTATGCCTCTGAGTTTTGTGGCCAGGAGTCTGTCTGCTTTGTTGCCCCTGCCGTAGTGGGTGAGGGTGGTTAGACCTCACAATATGCACATCGGGTCCGTCCCCCCCTCCCCACATTTACATAAACTGCACTCACAGCAACACAGGCAGGGAGATTTAAAAGACACATTAGGGGAGGGGGCTTTACACAGATCACAGTCAAGGAGGTGGGGTTATAACCCACTCCCCCTCCCCACATTTACATAAACTGCACTCACAGCAACACAGGCAGGGAGATTTAACAGACACATTAGGGGGAGGGGGCTTTATACAGATTACACTCAAGGCAGGGAGATTTAACAGAAACATTAGGGGGGAGGGGGCTTTACACAGATTACACTCAAGGCAGGGAGATTTAACAGAAACATTAGGGGGGAGGGGGCTTTACACAGATTACACTCAAGGCAGGGAGATACAGGGGATGTACTGTACTGTATGTTGTTTATTGCAATGCTTCAATGTGTGTACAGTATAATGTTTTTTAAAATTAGATAGATGTAATCCTTGGTATTGTAAGGGTTAGCCTTGGTTTTAAATTTTGTTTTCGGGTTGGTACTTATATATTGATTTTTGTTTACTTGATTGGTTAAAATAGTTTACTTGTTTGGAGGTACAGTATTTGTATTTAGCTTGCAATGATATTGTTCACATACATTTGCAGAATGTATATGGTGCATAGATTGTATGCATCATAAATACAATGTAAATGCAATGTATTGATTGGAATGTGAGGTTTTTCATTGGCATTTGATGATTTAGATTGTAAGGTCAGTTAGGATTATTAAAGGAAATTCATTGTAATGTAGTGTGTCTGTATGGAGAAGTGTTATTTGTAGTACAGTATGATTTTGATAACCCTTCTACATTTATTTGTATATTGGTTTATCATGTGTGTGTATATATATATATATATATATATATATATATATATATATATATATATATATATATATATATATATATATATATATATGGATTGTTATTATATATATACTGTATATATATACAGTATATATACATATATTTATTTATATTCATGTATTTATTTATTTATTTAGATTTATTTATTAATTGTGGGGCTGCTGTGCGTGAATTTTTTTTATTGTGGGTAGCGGGGGTGGGTGGTGAAGGGGGTATTTGGCCCTTGGTGTGAGTTTAGGACTTGCGGGGGGGTTGCAGGTGCACTTAACCCCTTCACGACCATAGCAGTTAATACCGCTACGGTCGTGAAGGGGTTAATAGCACCCGCTACCCCCCCTGCAAGCCCTAAACAACCACCGTTGGGGCTAATACCCCCTTCACCCACCCCCGCTACCCACAATAAAAAAAATTCACACACAGCAGCAGCACAATTAATAAATAAATCTAAATAAATAAATACATGAATATAAATAAATACATTTAAAATACATTTTTATTCATAGTGTAGATGTGCAGGGGGTCTCCGGAGCTGAACCGGTTTGGTTTTAGGTCCGGGGACCCCCTACTTCCCGAGATACAGGCCCCTTTAGGGGGTGCCGGTATCCCTCTGCTTTGTTTACATGCCGCGGTCACGTGAGCGGGACATTAAATGCAGAGAGATACCGGCACCTCATAAGGGGGCCTGTATCTCGGGAAGTAGGGGGTCCCCGGACCTGAAACCAACGCGGTTCAGCTCCGGAGACCCCCTGCACATCTACACTATCAATAAAAATGTATTTTAAATTTATTTATTTATAATTCATGTATTTATTTAGATTTATTTATATATTTTTTGGGCGGCTGCTGTGTGTGAATTTTTTTTATTGTGGGTAGCGGGGGTGGGTGATGGGGGTATTAGCCCCAACGATGGTTGTTTAGGGCTTGCAGTGGGGTAGCGGGAGGGGTAAACCCCTTCATGACCTTAGCGGTATTAACTGCTACGGCCGTGAAGGGGTTAAGTGCACCCGCAACCCCCCCGCAAGTCCTAAACTCACACCAAGGGCCAAATACCCCCTTCACCCACCCCGCTACCCACAATAAAGCGGGCACGGTGGGTTAACCCCTTCATTGCCTTAGCGGCTATCAGCTATGGTAATGAAGCAGCATTTCTGTATTTTTAATAATATTGTGCAGGAGCAGGGGGTCCCCTGAGCTTTGATTTGTGGCTCAGGGGACCCCCTGCTCACTGTACAATATTATTAAAAATACAGTCATGCTGCTTCGTTACCATAGCACATAGCCGCAAAGGTAAGGAATGAGTGTTTATTTATATATGTGTTTTATTCATACTGTAGATGTGCAGAGGGTCTCCGGAGCTGAACCGCTGTGGTTTTAGGTCCGGGGACCCCCTGCTTCCCGAGATACAGGCCCCTTTAGGGGGTGCCGGTATCCCTCTGCTTTGTTTACATGCCGCGGTCACGTGATCGGGACCTTTAAATGCAGAGGGATACTGGCACCTCATAAAGGGGGCTGTATCTCGGGAAGCAGGGGGTCCCCGGACCTGAAACCAACGCGGTTCAGCTCCGGAGACCCCCTGCACATCTACACTATGAATAAAAATGTATTTTAAATAATTTTTAATGTGCCGATGTTTGCGCAGAGAGAGCAGCGATTCTCTCTCTGCTGCAAACACATCTCACCCCCGCCGGCCTATAGTATCATTGATGTGCATATACAGTACTGTATGTGTACAGTACTGTATGTTAGGGGTTATAGGGGTTGTTGTTATACAGTATATATATATATATATATATATATATATATATATATATATATATATATATATACTGCATTACAATTCATGAATTTATGCCATCTGGCGGACACGCGAAGCATTGCAGTCTAGTAAATCCTGAACCATTATCAATTAACACATCAACCGCGCGTCAGCCGGGCATGACCCCTGGCTGAGAACGCGGCATGCTCCGGGTGAACAGCGTCGCATTCCAGGAACAAGCCAGGGACAAACCAGTGATTTGTTACAATAAAGTTTGCTGCAACAGTAAATTTGTGGTAAACAGTATGTTGGGAAAATGAGGAGACCATTTAAACAATGGATACTTGAAAGCATCGGGAGTATCCGTAATAAAATGGATACCCCAGTAGGTAAGTATGCAGAAAGAGGTTCTGAGTATCGGTGCTCAGTGAGTCTAGGACACATATAGTATAATGAAGTCCTGAATCATAAACATAAGGGAATGTTGGACAGGCTCTGATAAATGTCCAGTGAGACCCTTAGACCGAGTGCATAAAATGCTCCTAGTAGGGATTGATGAGATAACAGTTCATGTGATGATGACAGACAGTAACTGAATGTATATTCCTGTCAGGGTAAATCACTAGAACACTCACCCTGGAGTAGCACTAACATAAATGTCACAGTATCCTTATCTTGATAAAGGAAAAAGGGAGTATTCACATAGTTGGCAGCCCATCCTGTTGTGCATCACGCCTGTCAGTAGCAGAGAAGATAATCCAAAGGATAAAAGCGGAGCACAACTGTAGGAAAGATTGGGGCTAAACACAAGTGATGAAGTTAAAAAATATGCAACTTTAATCCATAGTATACGAGGAACACACAATCAAGTAGTCTGATGCGTTTCTGGAGGGACGCCCTTTGACAAAGGGCGTCCCGCCCGAAACGCATCAGAGTACTTGATTGTGTGTTCCTCGTATACCATGGATTAAAGTTGCATATTTTTTTACATCATCACGTTTTATCCTTTGGATTACCTTCTCAGGATACCCCGGTAGCCCGACATGTTAATCTGATTCATGATGGTAACGTTGATGCCATCAAGTTTGTGGCATAGATGGGGATCCAGAAAGGGAACTGGGATGAAGAATTATTAAGAAAGGAAGCACGGTGGATTTACACATTAAAGACCCAGTCTCCAGGAGGCCTTAACAAAGGTTTTTTGTATACTCCTTTTATTTGAGATCATCTTTACATACAAGTCTTGTTAATATCACTGAATTTCATTCCCCGCTGAGTTACCTCCATCCATATGGGTAATGGCCAGCTTTCCTGTCAGAAATTAAATTTAATTTCAATCATTAAAGTGGGGTATCTGGTATCCACTTAACACTGGGTCACAATAGATGCAATTCAATAAACATTATACTAATCTACAATTTAGTGGTATTATCCTACATATCATTTGTTGACCTGTTCACCATTGAACCTAACACATCTTATGGTTCAGACACTAGAATATCATTACTTGGCTATCTACTAGTATATACAGTACCATACAGCATTATTGTATTGCTAACATTTATATGGAATTGGTAGATTTGTTCTGAGTAATTTTAATTTTTGCATCAACTATCAGTGTACATGGTGTAGGAGAGGTCTACACAGCCCCCTCTGCTGTCTCTACAGGCACAGTACACAGTACTCAGCAAGGCTCACATCATAGGTCAACCCACAAACAATGTACATAGAGGCTATATATAACAGCTTGTAACCACTAAGTCCCCCTCCCCATACACTAGCCTTGAGAAAGCGTTTTAACACGAAACACGCGTGTCGGCAGCAGGTGCACGCACAGGAGTTCAGAGCTGGCATCTCTGAACATGCCAAGTCACTGAACGGCTCCTGCTCGCATCTATTCTGCGCAATTAACTGCATTACTAGTCTGTTGGTATAAGGGCGCCTACAGGGACGCTGCTCTTTACACTGACACAGTCTCAACTAGTTTGACGGTTTAAGGGCGCATTTAGGGACTGCTCCGGTGGTACTTTTTTGCAGGTTTGCACCACAGTATTACAACCGGGGTTCAACTAGGGCATTATACAAGTTCCGCTATTACAGCTATTGCTACATTAGAACCCCACAGGCATCAGGACATCAGTGCAGGTTACTATAGGAAACAGAATCAACAGTGTTTGTACCGATCCTGCTACCAGCCTGTCACATGAGGAACCTTTACATACAGCACTACAGTATATTACATTGACTGTAGTTGGACAATAGTACATTAAGCATAACTTAGTCATGTACAACTTGTCTCAACACACCAATATTACAAGGTACAGTTATTTCAAGTAAGTGTTTCCTAAAGGTACCTACTGTCCTAAGGTTTTGCGGGTTATCACTAAAACTGTTTTTTAACCCTACGTGTACTATACCAGAGTGTATACTTAATTGTATTCCTTTTGATAACATTTGGTCATACTGCTACTATGAGTACTGCTATGGGGCTTCACAGTTCTCATTAGAGAACTGTGGTTATTTAATACCACATTGCGTGATCAGGTTGAATTACTGTACCCTGATATCGCAAGTGAATGGCTCAATTAACCCTTTCACATCCAGAGGTATTCTGGGCTTTCTAATGTCAGCTTGCACTACAGGATACAACTTTCTGTTTAATATTCGTTTTTTGATGCTCATCAGTCTGAAAGGGTTTACTGTAAGGGAGTTAAGAGGTTAACTCCCTTTCCAAACTGCACTGGTGTCAGGTTTCATGCAGGGAGTGTGTGAAACTCTTGTTTTAACACATAAAAAGCAGGAAGTAGCTGCTGTGAGTGTCCCTGTTTGCAGTCTGTGAGAGAATCACAGATCACCCGCCCGCAGGGATCCAGGCTGGTTGACCAGAAGGTTTTGCCTGGGTACCATGAGGAACCCATAGCCTCACCCAGCAGAGAAGCCTATAGCAGAGAAGGGCAAAAAGACTTCCTGGGAGCAGCAGGACCTCAAAGCCTGCGCTGGAGAAATCGGAGACGCCGAACCAGCAACAATGTCAGATAAGACTTTCACTATTGTTCCCTGTCTTTCTAAATACTGTTTCGTATGTTTTAGGCTGGGAACCAGGTTAGTTGGTCAGCGCCATTAGAAAGGGCCAGAACAAAGTGTAGTTAGTCTCATGAAAGGAGTAGATGTTTAATTTATTATTTTGTGTTTCGCCTTAAAGGGGCAATAGCCCTATTGTTTGGTTGCTGTTTTGTGGTTAATAAACCAATCCAGTTAAGTGGAACCCTCTGTCTGTGCGTCTATCTGCCCTCGCCTACAGGCTGCTCCGTCA
The DNA here is from genome assembly GCF_040206685.1 of Ascaphus truei. Taxonomy (NCBI): domain Eukaryota; kingdom Metazoa; phylum Chordata; class Amphibia; order Anura; family Ascaphidae; genus Ascaphus; species Ascaphus truei. Next base: position 300,121,248 of record NC_134485.1, on the reverse strand, counting down.
CAGTTACAAAACAATTTCCAAGGATTTGGGGCTCCACAAATCCACTGTCAGACAGATGGAGAAAGTTCAAAACCACAGCTCCTCTACCCAAAACCTCTCAAGAACAAACTGGAAAATCATACAGGAAGTCACAAAAAAACCCAGAGTAATGTCCAAGGATCTGCAGGCCACTCTCTCTTTGACTAATGTGAGTGTTCATGACTTACAGTAACGCAAAGTTATTGTGTTCTCAGTAGATTAAAGTTGCATATTTTTTTACATCATCACGTTTTTAGCCCCCAGTAAATAAAGCTGCGGCAGATAAATTTCGCATAAGTGAAGTGAATACTCGTCCCTGGAGGAATGACCGCACTATCATATTTTCTTATAAAGCAACAACCAAGTGCTTTACTGGACCTAAGAAGGGAAAATACCCAGAAGTACAGAAGTAGATAAAGCTGTAATTCGTTTTGTCATTGAGACATGTGCAAAAGGATTGCCTGTCACACACCAGGCAATGCAATTAAAGGCAGTAGAAATTGCAAAATTTCTTGAAATAGATTACAGAATTTTCAAAGCAAGGAGAGATTGGTGTAACCGATTCATGCATCATGAAAGACTATCACCCAGGCGCTGAACATCTATCTTTCAAAATATTCCAGCTGACTTTTAAGAGAAGCTGCTTAACTTCCAGTGATATATCACTTAATTATCACTTAATATATTTCAATTAAAAATAAAAATAAACTATGAGTTTAAGGAAATGCAGACGAAACACTGGAATTCATCAATATGCCTGGAAATTATACTGTCAATCCCAAAGTGGTCAAGATCATGAGCACAGGTTATGAAAAGCAGTGTGCCACTGTGTTGCTATGCAAAACTTCTGATGGACAGTTGATGGACGAAAGTTGCCACCTTATATCATTTTAAACCGCAAAACAATACTAAGAATGAGATCTTTCCCAAAGATTGTAATCCTATGTTTGTTCTTGATGCGTTTCATGGACATTTATCTGAACAGCTAAAGAATAAGCTCGCTAGAATGCGTTATGATAATGTGGTTAGTCCTCATGGCATGACTAGTCAACTTCAACCCTTCAAATTTCAGTGAAGAAACCATTAAAGATCATATAATGAAAGAATATGAGGCATGTTTGCTATCTGAAAACCTTCCTTTGACACATTCTGGTAAGATTAAGAGGGCCCAAATGCAGTGTGTGTGCAGCGTACAGCAAAGGATAATAAGGAGCAGGTCTGGCAAAAAATTCCTTTATTGTGAGGCCATAAAATAGAGGGTTGCAACCCTTTTACGCGTTTCGTGCGCTACGTGCACTTTATCAAGAAGTGTCATACACAATACATAGGACCTTTAAATAGCAGCTGTCTGCCGATTTGGCGCCAAAAATCCATGACGTCATAAAATCTCATTACCAATGAACATAGTCCCCGTAGCTCATGCGCCATGCAGACAATCCCCAGAAAGAGCCCCACCACGAGGCATAGCCAATCAGCGTCCGGACGAGTGACACGCACCCCAGCGGCAGTGAAGAGCCAAATCTCGCAGGATGTGGCTCATCCAGGTCTCGTCGGCACGCGCATGCGCACACGGCAAACCATGATCTCCTCATAAATCTCCCTCTGTCTAATCATTCACGCGTACGTGAGTAAATAAAAGTACCCCAATCCTCACGCTTGGCAATATAAAGGCGCATTCAATGTGTAAAACACAAGAATGAATACCCATATAATTCCCAAGACGAGCGGAACAAGGGGCATAAACATTAAACATACATGATGAAGAGAAAAATACACATAAAGAGGGAAATATCTAATAATCTACAATCAGCAAAACCCTGCAATTTACAAAAAATTGTGAACAAATTATATAGTGACAAAACATATAACATATACATATACATTATTGTTGTTAAAAAACAGTATATTCCTATATCTGTATTAAAAACACATGTGCAACCACTCCAATGAAGCAGAGATTTCATTCATAATTGTATTCTTGAATGTCATTGAAAAGAACTCCCAAAGTATAAGTTGGAGATACATACCAGAATGATGCCATACTGATGATGGAATATTCCTCAAATGATGCTGTAAAAACATCTTATTCTATTGTTAAGAAATTTAAGCAAAACAGAGCAAAATAAAAAAATCAAAAAGCAAAAACAATGATCTTTTTATACTCAAATTCTGTAAAACATACTGGACACCTAACAAGCTGCTATTGAACCCCCAAAATAACCACAATATATATATAAGCATATGAGTGTCACAGAGGAGTGCTACTGAGCATGGCAATATATATTTAAAACCAGAGACAGAACATAAAACACAGACAGAGCTCAGTTTTAGAACATCCAGTGAAACTCATACACGGTACAGTGCCTAAATATATATGTATAAATATCTATTAAGTAAAATGGTCTTTTAGTTTGACATTTCTGGCCAAAATTGTTGTAAGCCCCTGAGCCAACGGCACGGCAGACCACATTTCAGGGGTCCCTAACGCTAATATAAATTCTTAATAACAGGAAGAATGATTTATAGTAAATCTGTCAATATTAGTTGCAAAGTTCTAAGTCTGATTGAAGCTTTTATTAACCTGTACATTACCAGGAAAAGCACTCTGTATTAGAGTTGTAACAACCATACTGCAAGCAAGCCAGTTCCCCTGAGTGGACCTATTTTGATCTGGTTTGAAACTGATTGGCCGGCGAAGCCGGCCAATTCAGTAAAACAACAATTCTACTTGTTACCAAGTAGAACAAAGAAAAACCAGTCAAACAAAAATATAAATGAATCCAACAAGTGCACTGTTGAAGTGCACTTAAAACAGAAGGGTTAATTCTGAAGAACCCTTGATGGGGGATACCGAGCAAAGCACCCCGCCTAACGTCCACTGGGAGGCAAACTCTGAAACCGTCCCAGTGGACTCGGCGTACGAGTACTCTGCCTGAATACGGGAGTGCACCAGCGCCCGGAACATGGCCACGATGTTTGTTGGGACCCCCCTCTCCAAACACTGCTTCCTGGTTTTACAAATGGCTACCTTAGCCAATGCCAGGAGCAGGTTGACCAGGAGATCCCTAGGCTTATCGTTCCGGGACACTGGGCACCCAAAAATAAAAAGATAAGGGGAGAAGTGTAGCCAGAAGTGCAGGAGAAGGCTCCTCAAGAAAGACATGAGGGGCTGCAGTCTAGCGCAACTCGAATAAATGTGATATACGGACTCCCGCTCGCCACAGAAGGGACAGGCGGCGGGCGATTCCGTGAAGTGTGCCAAATACTCTCCTGTGCTCTGTGCACCGTGGAGGACCCTCCAACTCAAATCCCCGGCGGGACGGGGAACCAAAGATGAATAGAGTTCCCTCCACCGGGGTCTCTCGCCCTCGTTCGCAGGGAATACCCGCCTCCAGATGGTGTCTGGGTGGGTGACAAGGGCGAGGTAATGCACTATATGGAGCACCAGAGAATACAGGACTTTCCTCGGCATGCCACGGAAACATGCCGGGGACATATCCCCCAACTTGCTGAGGTTGGGGGAGAGAAGAGCCCGAGGGGGTTGCCGTGGCTTTGGTTCCACGCAAAGATCCGGAGAGCTGAAATTGATTGGTTGACAAGGCTCTCCGGTCTGCAATACCCCCTCAATGAAGGTGCGTGAGTCGGTGTGGATGGCATCTTTAATCTCCTGGATCAAGCGACGAGGGACGCGGGCAGTACGCAGTCCCATACGGGGCGCGAGCCCCTCTGCTCTTACCCAGTATCGCCGCCTATAGTCCAGGAGATCCACGACTCTGGTCACCTGCGCCAGGATTAGCCGGCGGCAAATAGAGGGTGAATCCAACATCCGAGCCCCCACTGCCGGATTATACAGCAGGGGCTCGGCGAGGAAATCAACCCCCACCGCCTGTTCCTTCCTGGTCGCGGAGACCAGTTTCCAGGCCTTAAGTAAGTCCCGATAGTATGCCGGCAGCACCGAGAGGTCTCTACCTAAACCCTCGGGCCTGATGATAAACAGTTGCCGGTCATACCTCATATTGCGCAGCTGGCGAAAGAAACTGGTTGCCAGCTGGCACCACTGCGGAGACGGATCTGTGAATAGGTATCTCTGCAGGTATTGGAGGCGGAAAGTGTGTAACTGGGAGCGGACACACACCACTCCCTGTCCACCCTCCTCCAAAGGGAGACACGCAACTCCCGCAGAGACCCAATGCTTCCCTATCCAGAGAAAATCCATCAACTTCCTCTGGATCTTGTTGATAAATTCGGGGGTCGGACCCATGGCTATCAGCCGGTGCCAAAGCTGACTGGCCACCAGCTGATTAATCACCAGGGTTCTTCCCCTGAGGGAAAGCATTCTCGACAGATACACCCATGACCCCAGATGAGCAACGACCCGTTCTTCAAGATCACTGAAGTTTTCCGGTGCCGGGTCCTCCGCAGCAGACAGGTAGACTCCCAGATACTTGAGAGTATCGCTCTCCCACGAGATATTCCGAAACGCGGGGGGTAAGGAGTCTACATGTAAGGGACCCACCAGAATGCCGGAGCACTTGTACCGGTTGATCCGAGCAGAAGAGACCGCGGTGTAGACCTCTTGGCACGCTTGTGCCCGCTCTAGATCATCTAGGTCCTGGGCCACGAGGAGCACGTCATCGGCATAAGCCGACAGGACTACCCGCATGTCGGGTTCCCGCAGCACCAGCCCCGTGAGCCTCCTCCTCAGTAGGCAGAGGAAGGGCTCAATGGCCAGCGCGTACAGTTGCCCTGACAGGGGGCACCCTTGACGTACTCCCCGACCAAACACAAAAGGTGCCATCAGGGACCAGTTGATCTTCACCAGAGACTCTGCAGAGGCGTACAGCATCTGGAGAAAGCCAACAAATTGTGGGCCGAAGCCAAACGCCTGCAGGGTCTCCACAAGGTAACGGTGATCCACTCTGTCAAACGCCTTCTCTTGATCTAGGGACAGGAAGGCGAGTGATAGACCAGTCCTTTGTGCGTAGTGCATCAGGTCCCGGACCAGAAAGATGTTGTCATGAATACTCCGGCCCGGGACAGTATAGGACTGGTCGGGGTGAATCACCTCTGCCAGCACGGACTTGAGCCTCAGCGAAAGCGCTTTGGCTACGATCTTATAGTCCGTGCTGAGCAGTGATACCGGTCGCCAGTTGGAAATCTGGCGGAGATCCCCCTTCTTCGGCAGCAGAGATAGTATTGCCCGCCGACACGAAAGGGGCATCTCACCGGTCTCCAGGGCTTCGGCTAGGACCTCGGTGAAATCAGGTCCCAGCATCTCCCAGAAAAACCGGAAGAACTCCACAGTCAGCCCGTCTAGACCCGGCGTTTTTCCGCGGGACATGAGATTGAGGGCTTCAGAGAGCTCGGCCAGGGTCAAAGGTAACTCAACCCTTCCATTCTCACCGACCGTGGGAATTCCCTCCCAAAAGACCCTGCATTTATCTGGCTGGATTGACTCCAGAGAGAAAAGATCTACATAGAATCTCCGGGTTCTGTCCCGGATGCTCTCCGGGTCAGTCAGAGGGGTACCGTCCTCTGCCAACAAGCAGGTGATATGTCTACGGTTTCCCCTCTTTTTCTCCAGCGCGTAGAAGAGGCGCGACCCGCGATCCATCTCCCGAAGGAAGTGGATGCGGGATCGCACATACGTCCCCCGAGCTCTCCGATCTTCAAAGTCCCGGAGAGCGTACTTCCTCTCCATGTACATACTCTGCAGGTATTGGTCTCCTGCCACAGACAGCCGCTTCTCGAGATCGAGCACCTCCTCCCTGAGGGCCTCGATCTCAGCATCGCGCCGCCCGCTGGCACCCCTGGTGTACTCCTGACACACGAGGCGCAGATGAACCTTGCCCACGTCCCACCACTGCTCTAATGTGGCAAAGTCTGACCTGCAACCTCTCCAGGCCATCCAAAAGTCTCGGACCGACGACGCAAAACCCTTGTCCTCCAACAACGTGTTGTTGAAGTGCCAATATGCGGCCGAGGGTGCTGCAGGTAGCAGCGTCACCGTCACGGATGCACAATTGTGGTCCGAAAACGGCGCCAGCCTAATGGCACTGGACTGAGCTCTTGACAGGCTGTGGCTTGAAATATACAGCCTGTCGATCCGGGACCGGGACATCCATTCACCCCTAAACACCCTAACATGGGTGAACTCAGTGGATGCCTCAGGATGTTGTTCTCGCCAGACGTCTACCAAGGAGTAGCGGGTGATGACCTGACGCAAGGCCGACGCAGAACACGGGTGTGGCTCTGAACCATTCCGGTCTTTCCGAGCCTCTAAAATCACCCCCGAGCACCACGTATTCGTCCGCGTCGACTGTCTCCAGGTATTCAGACATTCTGACGAAGAACTGCCTTCTCAGGGGTCCGGTGGCAGGAGCATACACGTTCAGGAAATTAAACGTGTAGTCCTCGTGCCGGACCCTGAGATGCAAAAGCTGACCTGGAACAACAGTTTTGGCAAGCAGCAACTCTGGTTGAAAGGACTCAGAGAACAGGGTCACCACCCCACTAGATGATGAAGTGAGGTGGCTAAAGAAGACACTGCCTCGCCACTCCAAATGCCAACTGGCTTCAGCCTCTGGAGTGGTATGGGTTTCCTGCAGGAAGCTCACAGAATACTTTCCCTTCTGTAAAAAGGAGAGTACCTGGAACCTGCGCAACCCGTCCTTACAGCCGTTAACATTTAGCGTACCGATGCTCAAAGCCATTGGTAGTCAAAGAGTTTTTCCTTCCCACAGGTGCTCAGGGTGCTATACCCCGAGAAGCCTTTACGTGCTCTCGCATCAATTTGTAGAACTTCAGGGCACGAACATGTTCATTTGACACTGAGATTCTGGCCTTGCGGTTGGCCCTGATGTATACAAAAAGAGAGTGGAGAATGAACGAAGCATCCTTCCACTTCTTGAGGGCCAACTTCACCTTCTTTTTTCCATGCTTGTGAAAGGTATCTCCCAGGAACTCATCTAGCTCCTGGGCAGGGATAACGGGGCTCAAGGAGTCCACCGACTCCGCGGTGCCAGAGGACTCCCCACTGAGCCCCAACTCCCCGAGCTCCTCTTGGCTGAAAAACTAAAGACCCCCGCCCTTTTCTGCGGGGGCCTTTCTCAGCCCTAGAATGGGTCCCCTCTTCGGTGTTTCCACGAGGGGGTCCACTATACCCTCCACATCCATCCCCGAGGCAGGATGTCCAGGGGAAGCCGGTGGCGGCATGGCGGAGGCAGTAGTCTCCCAAGAGTCCTCGGGGGCCACAGATACACCCAGTGCTCTCCTAATCTCCTTCATCGCCGTGTGGATAAAAGGGAAGCCACAGGTGTTCGTACCAACCACGGGAGGGCACTCACCAACCGCGGGAGGGACCTCACCAACCGCGGGAGGGACCTCACCAACCGTGGGAGGGCACTCACCAACCGTGGGAGGGCACTCACCACCCGTGGGAGGGAATTCACCAACCGTGGGAGGGCACTCACCAACCGTGGGAGGGCACTCACCAACCGTGGGAGGGCACTCACCAACCGTGGGAGGGCACTCCTCAGCAAGCACCTCAAGGAGAGAGTCCAGCCTGTCAGTCATCTCTGACAAAGACAAGACTCCCCACAAAGAAGGCTCACGTCAGACACCCTCCAGGTGTAACCTGAAACGCTCTCTAAAGCATCCCCACCTTGTCTCCCCCGCTGCATCCACCAAATCCTCAACCATGGGGTAAGCCCCAGCCCATCCCCTCCCTCTGGTGACACAAACCCTGACTCAGCCTCAGGTGCGTCACCCGAAGGCGGTACAGCCAGAGGGGGATCCTGGCCAACCTCCAAGTCCCCAAAGACAACTGCGTCCGGCGTGGCAGATTCACCGAAACACAGGTCACCGGGGGATGTTCTCCAACTGGGAGGGGTGTCCATTTCTGGTGTCCAACGTCCATTTCTAGGGGCAAAGCCTCATGATGTTGAGCGCTTTGATCCTCCGCCCCAGGGACGCCGGGTACCCCCTCCTGCATTCCCTCCAGATCTGCGAGGGGGGGGCTGTATCTTTGTGGGGTCCGGCTCACACTGGCTAATCCTAACCAGTGGGCCGGATGGAGCCACCTTGTGCGGAACTGATGTTTCGTTCCGCTTAGGAGACATCCGAGGGTGAACGTAATACGGTTCACCCTCCTCGACCTCCTCAATCACCCTCTTGTTTTTGGTTTTAAAAGGCTTCTTCCTGGGGGGTGTTTCCCCAGAAGAGGGTGCCACTGTCTCTCCAGCCGGAGCTTCCTCCTTCTCCCTCGCACCCTGTATGGTGCTTACATTGGGGGTAAGGTGTTCTTGGGGGGGGACAGTGACAACAGAGGGTGACTGTTCTGGGGTGACTCTTTTCTACTCCCTCATTTTTTGAAGGAGAGTTTCAGAAGTCACTGTTTGAGACGGAGCAGTAACATCTTTTGTGGTCCCAGGGGGGACCTGGGCTCTCAAGGGCTTTTCCTTCTCCCTCTGTTCTTTGGGGAGAGGTACAGACGTCACTGTTCCAGATGGGACAGCGACATCTCTTGTGGTCCCAGGAGGGACGTGGGCCCCTGAGGGCCCCACTGTGGTGGGCACAGTGGTACGGGGTGTCTTGGCAGAGGGAGGGGCGGGTGTAGGAGTTGGGATAGGTCCTCTGTTCCCTTTGGGGCAACTCCTGCGAGTATGCCCCAGCTCCTTGCACAAATAGCACCTTACCCCCTCCGTGCCATAGTACACGGTATATGTTATGCCCTCGTAGGGCACCCCAAAAGAACCTTCCACAGATTCTGTGCTCCCCAGCAGCAGCACTTGTACCTGCTGCCTAAAAGAGAGCACGTGCCTCAGCGCTCTATCCCTGCAGCCCAGCGTAATTTTTGTTATGGGAGATTTAATATCTCCCAGGGCTTGCAGGCGTGGGCACATGAGTCTATCTGGGATGAAGGGGGGCACATTGGACAGGATGATTTTTGTGCCTAACCCCTCCATGGGTTCTATGGGGATGTAGGTCCCCCCTACACTGATGCCTTTCTGCACCAAGGTGTGGGTGGCAGCCAGCGTACGGAGGAAGAAAATGCCCCTCCCATACATCTTGCTGGCCGCCACCACAGCAGAGGGACCCACAACGTCTGCCACAGCCCTCACATAGATCTCTATGTTGAGGCCAGGTGACATTGGGCACCTCACCCCAAGCTTCCTGCTCAGACAGGGCGTGGCCCCAGCGTTGTTGCTGCTGGGGCCAACGCCTGCATCTGCCACCTGCGCCCATGTTGGAACTGGGACTGCAGGGGTTAAACTGACAACAGGCGCTGGGGGAGGCGAGGCCAGGGCACTGGAAGGACCAGGCCTAGGGCTGTGGTTATTGATCCTAGGGGCCCCAGTTTTTAGAGTCCGATGTCCAGGTGTAGCCACTGTTGCTGCACTAGTCCTATTCCCCCCAGGCATGATAAAATAAGCCTCTAAGTAAGGGGAGGAAATAGTGCTTAGGGAGAGAGATACAGAGAGGAAACTGTCCCTTTAAGAACCAATTAACTATCTCTCTGCACAGGGAGGGAAGAAAAACAGCGTTTAAAACCTGCTGTAATCTTCTCTTTTCTCCCCTTAATTATTTAATTCTCTCTCTTTCAAGAAACCACACCACAATATTGAAGGTCTTAAAGAAAGACACAGAGCTCCCAAAAATGCAAATGACAAAAGGAAATCAGGCTTTAAAAAAAAGGGTGAAAATTGAAGAAAATAAACAACCAGGGGTAGGTGAGATGAGAGGGGTTTGAGACTGCAGTTTCCTGCCAGCCACAGTGTAGCTTTGCTGGGTTAAACCACTGCAGCCTCTGGGTGAAAACCAAAAAACGGTTTTTAAACCTGAAAAGAAAACCACCCAAAACCCTCTAAAAACTCACAGTATACTCACAGTATACTCCCCCACAGATCCACACCAAAATATACCAAAGAAAGAAAGAATAAAGCTGATTCCTTACCAAATGCCTGGGAGCTCTGCACATACGCTTCTGAATGGAAGGAGAAGCAGGATCCAGCCAGGAAAAGCACTCTGTATTAGAGTTGTCACAACCATACTGCAAGCAAGCCAGTTCCCCTGAGTGGAAGATGCTATGGAGTGAGCCTTTAACCATTTAAATGTGAGAGGGGGTGAGCTTCAATTAGGTATGAGGTTGCCACCCTCCAAACAGCCAAGACTAGCTGAACAAGAATTGTAAAACATACTGGACACCTAACAAGCTCCTATTGAACCCCCAAAATAACCACAACATATATATAAGCATATGAGTGTCACAGAGGAGTGCTACTGAGCATGGCAATATATATTTAAAACCAGAGACAGAACATAAAACACAGACAGAGCTCAGTTTTAGAACATCCAGTGAAACTCATACACGGTACAGTGCCTAAATATATATGTATAAATAACTATTAAGTAAAATGGTCTTTTAGTTTGACATTTTTGGCCAAAATTGTTGTAAGCCCCTGAGCCAACGGCACGGCAGACCACATTTCAGGGGTCCCTAACGCTAATATAAATTCTTAATAACCTGTGTAATAACAGGAAGATTGATTTAAAGTAAATCTGTCAATATTAGTTGCATCTTCCACTCAGGGGAACTGGCTTGCTTGCAGTATGGTTGTGACAACTCTAATACAAAGGGCTTTTCCTGGTAATGTACAGGTTAATAAAAGCTTCAATCAGACTTAGAACTTTGCAACTAATATTGACAGATTTACTATAAATCATTCTTCCTGTTATTACACAGGTTATTAAGAATTTATATTAGCGTTATGGACCCCTGAAATGTGGTCTGCCGTGCCGTTGGCTCAGGGGCTTACAACAATTTTGGCCAAAAATGTCAAACTAAAAGACCATTTTACTTAATAGATATTTATACATATATATTTAGGCACTGTACTGTGTATGAGTTTCACTGGATGTTCTAAAACTGAGCTCTGTTTGTGTTTTATGTTCTGTCTCTGGTTTTAAATATACTCAAATTCTCCAGGTATAATTCATCTTTAATAAGAAAAAAGAGAAGAAAAGAAAAAAATAAGAAAAAAAATATACATATAATTTAGTATGAGAAAAAATCTACTTATATCAATTCTATGAATATATGTATCTTTGCATCATTGGAGAAGATACAAATAGATTAGAACATAATAAGCAACCTACCTATATATAGTTCCACAGATTCAGGTATATTTCTCAAACACAATAAGCTCATATGTATTCTTACACAAAACCCTTAGATATCCGTGGTGTACATTCAAAACAAGGCAATAATCTTTATAGGATTCATATTAAACCTCACAATCACAAAATGTGAGTGTGGTTAGTCATCATTATCATTTTTATTATTTTAATTCCATGTTTACTGAAGAGAATAGATCTGTTTAAAGGGATGCTTTATGTCAAGAAATTATTGATTTTCCATTCAACATTAATCCCTTCTGGGAATCTCGTTTTTAACATAAAAATCCAATAGGATCTTCTACAATCCAGATTTTTGACAATATCCCCACCTCTTTCTTTCTTCATTACTCTTTCTATACCCAAAAATGAGAAGTTTTTAATGCCCCCCTTACCACATTCAGAAAAGTGTTTAGAGACAGAGTGCAGCATGTCTCTTTTCCTAATGAGTCTACAGTGTTCCTGCATCCTGATCTTTAGGGCCCTCGTTGTCCTACCAACGTATCTTTTCCCACAGCCACAACTGACAACATACACTACATAAGAGGTGTTACAATTGATAAAGCTGTTGATGTTAAATCGTCTATATGGGCTGTGGGAAAAGACACATTTGGAAGGCTTCATAAAGTCACACATACTGCAATTGTTACATCTAAACATCCCTTCGTGGTGAAGGCAGCAGAATCACCAACAGGAATAGAAATTACACTAGGAGAAACAAAAGTTGCTAAGGTTTTTGCTTTTCGATATACAATCTTTGGTCCGCTTTCGGTGTACTCACGAAGTATGGGGTCCATACGTAATAATCCCCAGTGTTTGTTGATAATCCTGCTTACCTGGCCACTTGCCTTACTAAATTGAGAAATAAACAAGGGAGATGTTTTCTCCTTATCCTTGAAATCCCTTTTGTGACCACCATCCCTCACTCTGGACCTTTTTATGGGAAGTAATGTATTTCTATCTATTTTTATTACTTCTTCTAGTGTAGCTTGGAGGGTCTCCCTGTCATAGCCTCTCTCTATAAATCGATTCGTCAGAACCTCAGACTGAGTCAGAAAACCGCTGAGAGTGGAGCAGTTTCTCCTCAGTCTGAGGTACTGACCTTTTGGTATACCAGTAATCACTGATCTGGGGTGACAGCTGTCCGCTCTAAGGAAAGAGTTCCTCGAGTTGCTTTTTCTATAAATGTCAGTTTGTATTTGATGATTCATATCAATATACAATAGAATGTCCAGGAAGCTAATGTGATGTGCATTGAAATTAGTGGTAAATTTAATATTGAAAGTGTTATCATTAACATAATCAAAAAATGATCTAAAGTGTCAGTGCTCCCGTGCCAAATAATAAGTAGATCGTCGATAAAACGCTTGTAAAAAATAATATTGTGTCTATAATTATTAGTGCTGCTGTAAATGAAAGTGTACTCCCACCACCCCATAAATACATTGGCATAAGAGGGGGCGAAACTCGTCCCCATTGCCATTCCCCGAAGTTGTAAGTAAAATTGGTGCTCAAAAAGAAAATAATTGTGCGTAAGAAGAAAGAGAATAGATTCCATAATAAATGTAGTCATAAGGATTGAGCTTCCTGGGCATTCTATGAAGTGGCGCACAGCCGCCAACCCCAGATCGTGTTCTATGATTGAGTACAAGGAGACCACATCCATCGTTACCCATAGAAAGACTTGTTTCCATGTGATTTCTTTTAATTGTGATAATAGATCCCCTGAATCCAGGATGAAGGACGGTAAGGCCCTAACAAAAGGTTGTAAATAAGCATTGACATAACGCGATAAACCATCTCCCAAAGATCCAATACTGGAGACAATTGGCCGACCAGGAGGGTCAACCAATGTCTTATGGATCTTTGGGAGATGGTGAAAAATGAGGATCACTGGGTGAGAATTAACCAAAAAAACAATTTCATTCTTGTTTAGGATGTGTGTTGCTGACCCCAGGTCAATGAGCTCCAGTAGTTCCTTCAGGAAGTCGTCTGTTGGGTCCCGAGGTAGTTCAGAGTAGGAGGACACATCCCTAAGTTGGCGAAAAGCTTCCCTAAGATAGTCTGTCCTACTCTGAACCACCACAGCACCCCCCTTGTCGGCATTTTTGATGATTAACATAGGGTTATCTTGCAATGTCTTGATAGCGAGACGCTCATCCTTATTAAGATTATCATTACCCACATGGGAAAAAAAGAAACCCTGGGCCAAAAGCCTGAGGTCACGAATGACCAAATTTTCAAACATGGAGAAAGAGGGGCCTTTTACAAAAGTGGGATAAAAAACAGACTTTTCCTTAAGGTTGGACCCCCAATCCCCAAATGTAAGGGTTTGGGACTCCTCTATGATATTACCCTGTTCAAAAAGATCATCCAGATCTCTAAGGGCACAAAAATCACGAAAAGAGTCCAGAGATTCTGGGGGAGGGGGGGAAAGAAGATCTGTTGAATCAGGAGTGGTACCAATAGAATTTTCCAAAGGATTCCCCTCTGGGGTAGTCAAGCTCAGAGATTCCGCCCCAGTATGGAGAGGATGAAAATACTTTTTTAATGTTAATTTACGAACGTACTTATGTACATCAACCACTGTTCCAAAGAGGTCGATGCCCATAATAGGCTCATACTTCAAGCCTTTATTTAGGAGTGAAATCTCTGATTGTGACAACTCCACACCTGAAATATTTATAACATTATCAACAGAGTTTAATAATTCTTCTTCCTTTTGTTGGCTCTTTTTCCCCCTGCCTCTTTTCTTCCCCCTCCTGGTTCTTTTTCGTTCTTCCTGAACATTGAATAGATTTTTGACTGCTGCTCTGGATGATAGGAATCATTTGATCTCCCCGCAATGATGTCTCCTCGTGAAGAATTACCATCTGATGTACGTCTCTCATCTCTGGTCTGAGGGATGGTCTCACGTTGTGAATTTCCAGATCTATTTTCCATGTCCAGAAATGAAACATGTATGTTTATGTCCTTTGTTCCGCTCGTCTTGGGAATTATATGGGTATTCATTCTTGTGTTTTACACATTGAATGCGCCTTTATATTGCCAAGCGTGGGGATTGGGGTACTTTTATTTACTCACGTACGCGTGAATGATTAGACAGAGGGAGATTTATGAGGAGATCATGGTTTACCGTGTGCGCATGCGCGTGCCGACGAGACCTGGATGAGCCGCATCCTGCGAGATTTGGCTCTTCACTGCCGATGGGGTGCGTGTCACTCTTCCGGACGCTGATTGGCTATGCCTCGTGGTGGGGCTCTTTCTGGGGTTTGTCTGCATGGAGCATGCGCTATGGGAACTATGTTCATTGGTAATGAGATTTTATGACGCCATGGATTTTTGGCGCCAAATCAGCAGACAGCTGCTTTTTAAAGGTCCTATGTATTGTGTATGACACTTCTTGATAAAGTGCACGTATCGCATGAAACGCGTAGAAGGGTTGCAACCCTCAATTTTATGGCCTCACAATAAAGGAATTTTTTGCCAGACCTGCTCCTTATTATTCTTTGCTGTGCGCTGCACACACACTGCATTTGGATTCTCCTTACCGGATACAGCTGCACGCTTGTGGAGAGAGCTACTGGGGACATTGAGTTGTGAGTACGTTTACCTGGGGCCAGCCCAATGAGGTAAGGGGGGGTGTCTCCGTGCACCTACCCCCACCTTCAGGGTGGATTAGAGCCCCACTATAGGTTTAGTACTTTTATATTGGAGATTACCCAGTGTATGCATTACTCTCCCTTTAATACAAAGGATATAGGTCCCTGTATTTCTGAGCACCATTCTTCCACACAAGATTAAGAGGGCATTCGCATCAAAACGTGCAGAATGAGTGTCAGCTGCTTGGAAGAAATGACTCAGCTGACTACATCGAAACCATAGTCTATAATCTTTCTTCCTATGCTCTATAAGACACAGAACTCTCACTATTAAAGAAAGACCTATAATTCATTCTAACATTTAAACAAACTGCATTTGACACAGAGATTGAAAAAATACATCACAGCTTTAGTGAAAGACTTTTATAAGTTTAAACTACTGTAGCTAACACTACTGACCTTAGAAATCCTTTTGAACTGAAGAGTGAATTTGGTCCTGTCAAAACACATCAATCAATTTCTGCATTCCAGTGTAGATAATGGAATTAGAGAACTGCATAAATAACCATCCTGCATAAATTCCAACATTACTAAAGCTGAAAAAGCACCTATCAAAATCTACCAATAAAACAAACACATAGTGACTCGAACAGCAGACAAGAGAGGTACAATTGTGATTATGCTGATTACAAAACTAAGATCTTGACTCAGCTACAGGATACCAAATTCTATAACATAAAGCGCTACGTAAAACTATACAAGAACAAACAATTATTATTATAATTATTATTTTGACAAGGGACCCCACCATTTAGCTTAAAGGTGAAATAGACATTGTCCTCAAACTAGGACTCACTAATGGGTGGATACAGTAAATGAAGCCACCCATACATTTCTCACACATGAGTACCCAGTGAGATCTATACTCTACACTTCACCCAAAATACACAATATACTAGACAATCCCCTCTGAAGATCCATTATTTCTACAAGGGGATCCCTTTGTTAACCTATTTTTCAAATTATTGACTACACTCTCAGTGTTCTGCTCAACCATTTAAAAGACACAACTGTGTTTCTCAACAGACTTACGTAAATTGGGCACATTCCCCCTGATGCCTAGCTATTTTCCATGGATGTGTCAAGCGTTTATACTTGTATCACACATGATGAAGGTTTGGAAGCAGTTTTTGAGCCGATTACGAATAACACAGAGTTCATTGGTGCCCCAGTTAATTATTTTTTCTACTCAACTCGTATAATTTCACACAATTATTATTTAAAATTTGAATCAGAGTTTTACTGTCAGACCTCAGCAACGGCCATCATGGGCTTCAACATGACAGCAGCCTATGCGAATGACTATATATATATATATATATATATATATATATACTAGCTGATATACCCGGCGTTGCCCGGAGGCAGGGAGGGGGGGCGTGAAAGGCAGGAGGGGGGGGCGTGAAAGGCAGGAGGTGGGGGCGTGAAAGGCAGGAGGCGTGAAAGGCAGGAGGGGGAGGCGTGAAAGGCAGGAGGGGGGGGGGGCGTGAAAGGCAGGAGGGGGGGGGGCGTGAAAGGCAGGAGGGAGGGGTGTGAAAGGCAGGAGGGGGGGGCGTCAAAGGCAGGGGGGGCGCAGGAGGGGGGGGCGTGAAAGGCAGGAGGCGTGAAAGGCAGGAGGGGGAGGCGTGAAAGGCAGGAGGGGGGGCGTGAGAGGCAGGAGGGGGGGCGTGAAAGGCAGGAGGGGGAGGCGTGAAAGGCAGGAGGGGGGGGGGCGTGAAAGGCAGGAGGGGGGGGGGCGTGAAAGGCAGGAGGGGGGGGGGCGTGAAAGGCAGGAGGGGGGGGGCGTGAAAGGCAGGAGGGAGGGGTGTGAAAGGCAGGAGGGGGGGCGTCAAAGGCAGGGGGGGGCGCAGGAGGGGGGGGCGTGAAAGGCAGGAGGGGGGCGTGAAAGGCAGGGGGGGGCGTGAAAGGCAGGGGGGGGCGTGAAAGGCAGGGGGGGGGCGTGAAAGGCAGGGGGGGGCGTGAAAGGCAGGGGGGGGCGTGAAAGGCAGGGGGGGGGGCCTGAAAGTCAGGGGGGGGGGGCGTGAAAGGCAGGGGGGGGCGTGAAAGGCAGGGGGGGCGTGAAAGGCAGGGGGGGGCGTGAAAGGCAGGGGGGGCGTGAAAGGCAGGGGGGGCGTGAAAGGCAGGGGGGGCGTGAAAGGCAGGGGGGGTGAAAGGCAGGGGTGTGTGAAAGGCAGGGGGGGGTGTGAAAGGCAGGGGGGGTGTGAAAGGCAGGGGGGGTGTGAAAGGCAGGGGGAGGGGGTGTGAAATGCAGGGGGAGGGGGTGTGAAAGGCAGGGGGGTGTGAAAGGCAGGGGGGGCGACACACACACACACACACACACAGTGTCACACACACAGTGTCACACACACAGTGACACACACACACACACACACACACACACACGTCACCTAGAGCGACACACACGCGACACCTACCTCTACTTCCGTCCGCCGCCATCTTAGGCGCCGCGAGGGAGGAAGGTTTTTTTTTCTGCCGCCGCCATCTTAGACGCCGCGAGGCAGCTGCAGCCTGCCTGGCCGCTGCCTGTTCCCCCGCCGGGGATGGAGATCAGCGGAGCGGAGGGAGAGGTGAGCGGAGTGAGGGGAGAGATGAGCAAAAGGAGGGGAGAGATGACGCGAGGCAGCTGTAGGCGCCGCGAGGGAGGAAGGGGTTTTTTCCTGCCGCCGCCATCTTAGACGCCGCGAGGCAGCTGCAGCCTGCCTGGCCGCTGCCTGTTCCCCCGCCGGGGATGGAGATCAGCGGAGGGAGGGGAGAGGTGAGCGGAGGGAGGGGAGAGGTGAGCGGAGGGAGGGGAGAGGTGAGCGGAGGGAGGGGAGAGGTGAGCGGAGGGAGGGGAGAGGTGAGCGGAGGGAGGGGAGAGGTGAGCGGAGGGAGGGGAGAGGTGACGCGAGGCAGCTGCAGCCTGCCTGGCCGCTGCCTGTTCCCCCGCCGGGGATGGAGATCAGCGGAGCGGAGGGAGAGGTGAGCGGAGTGAGGGGAGAGATTGAGCGGAGTGAGGGGAGAGATGAGCGCCGGGTGTGTGGGGTGTGTGTGTGTGGGGTGTGTGTGCGAGCCGAGGGGAAGAGAGTGGCAGTTGGGTGACGTCACACCCACCAATCTGATTGGCCACAGGCTGAGGACCAATCAGATTCACCGCAGCTAGTACCAACCTTGGATTTTATATATTAAGATATATATATATATATATATATATATATATATATATATATATATATACAGTTGTGGGAAAAAGAAAGTACACCCTCTTTGAATTCTATGGTTTACATACTGTATCAGGACATAATAACAATCATCTGTTCCTTAGCAGGTCTAAAAATTAGGTAAATACAACCTCAGATGAACAACAACACATGACATATTACACCGTGTATGATTTATTTAACAAAAATAAAGCCAAAATGGAGAAGCCATGTGTATAAATAGTTATTGATGGAGTCATCTGTATTACACTTTGGGCTACAAAAGAATCACTAAACCCATAACACTATAACAATGGTTTTGACTATATGTGACAGGTTCTATTGGACTTACCCTGTCCTGTTATATAATATGGCCCTAGACCTAGATCGAGTGTACACACAGTGAGACTCCCCATTGAGATGTCAGTGGGACTACCTGTGAGGCCTGACAGCCTACTAGTGCCTCTACATGTTCCCACAGTTATAGTTGTAAACACACCTCTCCATTTGATTATATGACCGTACATGCTTATGGCTATATACTTTATACTTTGTTTGCACATTTCCTTAATTAGACTGGTCCTGCTAAGATATGTATGCACTAAACATCCAGCGGGGGTGCACACACCACAACTCCTCCTTATCAACCAGTAAAAGTGTGGAACTGGCTTAAACAGTCCTGGTTATGCTGGATTCTTACACTACATATACCATCTGCGGGGTACGATTGTGCTGTGTTCAACAGACTGCTATACATCAGAACACTCTACATAGGTTAACTGTTACTTTAACTCTTTAGCAATACCTCTAAGATCGGAATGCAGATGGTATCTCGGGACTGGACTTGACAGACCTATTTAGTGCTTCTTCAGATTTTGAAACGCAGTGTTTAAGACAATCACAAGCCTTAATATATGTATACTGATGGAATAATCAGAAGGGGCACACACCATAACTCCTCCTGGTCTGCCAGGAACATAGAGCGGAACTGGCTAAAACAGTCCTGTCAATACTGGATTCTTACACTATATATCCCATCTCTGATGGGCATAACTATGTACTGCGGGGGGCCCCACGGTGCTGCGGGGGTGGGACGACCACGGGGGGTTGGGGTGCTGCAGGGTGGGCGGTAGCAGGCAGTACTGCGGGGGCCCAGCGGCTGGTGGGACTGTGGGGGTCCCAGCAGCAGGACACAGCAGTTGCTTCCAGTCTTGCCCTGCTGCAGGCACCTGTCTGGCTCACACGCACGCCGGGCCTCCTTTTCACGCCAGCATGCCAGAAGCTTAGTCCAGCTGACTTCCAGTGCTGCCTTCAGAGAGACCCTGCTCCAGGTGCAGCCACACTGCATTTTTTTTAACGGCCACGCAGGAGGCCCAGGCGGCCAGACCCCCTGACCAACGGGGCCCGGGACGCCAACACCGGCAGTCCCCTTCCTGTTGGTGGCCCTGTTCAGAAGTGTTGTCTCTATATCCCCTCCTGATTCCAAGAGAGGCATGTTCTATGCCAAAGGCACATAAGCTCTTGCAAGAACCTTTATGCATTTGTAAAAAATGTCTGGCCACACGGTACTTTTTTTACCCTTAAGTGTCTCACAATGAGCATTAACAATGTTACAGGAATGTTTAAGTACTCATCATTTTTTTATATACCTTTATTTATATATGTTTTATATTATTTGTTGATTTCTATGTACTGGTGAATGCTGTGTTTAGGATACTTATATTTATAGTATTGTTATATCGAGGGACTTGACATATATTCTTTTCCCTGGTACTGATTGGGTTTATCGGTGGAATCTTTTGCGATTCCACAGTGCCAGGACTTTGCATTAGTGACATTATGAGAAATAATATTGATCTTTATTAGATATCTCGCTCCGGTTAACAGTGTATTTTTACTCATGTTTTAATATGTCACTATGTTCTTTATGTAGTATATATAATAAATTGTTATAGTTTTGAGTAATTTTGACTTAATCGTTGTGCTCACATTTAGAAGATTTCTTTTATTCAACCCAACCTCTCGTCTAGGTTATGTAGTCTTAAATTCACTCATAACCCCCTTATGCCTGGTCCTTGGTAGAGATGGGTGAATAGAGATACTTTAGTTCAGGTACATGCTCTATAACTTGGTCAAAAGTCTCCCTTGGATAACCACATATTATAAAATATATTGACCGCTTTATGGACTCCGCTTTATGCAGTAGTCCACCCATATCTACAAAACATAAAATTCTTAGAAATTGTGATCGAGATAAACCTTTCAACAAACCTGAAAGATGAAATAAACCAGCTTTTGGAAATGTACTGTTTTACAATCTGTAGGTTTATGTTGATTATTTGGAGTAATTGCATTTGGGAGATGTTATTAATGTGATGTTCCTCTTCTCTCTACCAATCCAAGCAGGTTTCCCCCCACCCCCCAAAAAGTCTTTGTTTCCTTTCTTGGTGCCCTTTATTCCACCAACCGCGTACAACAGCAGCCTGCACAGATGCCAATGCCCTGAAAAAAAGTATGAGAGACACAGAGCATCACCACTGTATTTAACACACTTCAATGTGACACTCTTTTTGGAGCCGGGTAAAGAGGGGTTACACACGATAAAAATTTCTTCACGTCTCGAGTGACAATAAAAAATCAGAACGCATAACAATATAACATTGCTTAAAAAACAATTGGGACAGATAGACTCCAGGAGAACCATGCATCCCCTGGAAATATTCTCCAGTGTCTCACTACAATTTTCTTTAGAAGAAATTGAAAATTTAAGACACAAAAACGATCCTGTTAGCCTTATCAACAGAAGTGTGGGTCGTAGTGGCAAATCGAAGCTATCCTTAGCCCTTTTAATAATTGATATATTGCTACTAAACTAAATACTACAGTATGTTCAAATGTCAACACCATTCAAAAAGCAAACCATGGGTAAAAATAGAAAAAAAACTGTTTCAAGAGATTGATTTAGGGTTAATGTTCTGGATAAGGAAGCATTACTGGCCTAAAAAACTATCGTGTTTATTCACCCGTTAATAGGATCGGTACTATATTAACAGAGTAATATGTCTCTATATAAGAAACTCAATTTACCATCACTTTTAACGCCTTTGTTTAGGAACCGCACTGTACATACAAAACCGACAGATAGGAACAATCAGCTTTCATTCACAAAAACTAGTTCAATTTACCTGAGTTAGTTACTCGAAATCAAAAGGATAGTTAGCAGCTGTACACTCGTTGATTTAAGATTGCATCAAGTGGCTGAATTGTTTCAAAGGAGCTGTCTCCAGTCAGTGACATTTTTCAACCACTGGATACAATTTAATACCTATATATATTTTTTTAAATATTTCCCATGGTTTTGTTTCTGAATGTTGTTGAAATTTGAACATAGTATTTAGTTGTGTAACAATATAATTACTAAAATTAGGAAGACCTAACTCTTCTAATAACCTACAGTACAATACTGTACATCTATTTAGGGTGGTAATCTAGGTTATTGGTTTTCTACATGCTCATACTGTGTACACACGCTGTGAACTCATTTACACGTCATAACCCAGAATCCTTGGCTGGTGTTGAAGCACTGCATGTGAACAAGGGGTATTTGTATTTGCTATGTGCTCATAAAAATTTACTTTAAAAAAATGTGAAGGCAGGTGGATTGGCACTGTTTGGTAAAGAAACAAGATCTTTGGCAAAACATTAATTTTGGTATAAATAAAAAACTTTATCCAAGAAAGTATGTGCTTGTTCCAAGGTTTAAATCCCTATCAAAAGAAACAGAAAATAATGTAAGGAATTCCTAGAACAAGCTATTCAGGTGAGAAATTATATTCACTCCTAAATATTTAAAAGATTTGGAATTTCATTTGAATAGGCATTTTCTTTCATCTGAAAGACCACATTGTGGTCTTGTGCTAGACTCAGGGTTGTTCAGTGGACCGCAAACATGCGTCCACGTACATATGTACGTACCCAGTGCTCATGCGTATAGCGTACTGAATATAACAAAATAGCTAACACATGATATAAAAGGCTGTTGCATAGCAACAGTAAAGAGGTGTGCCCTAGAAAATATTGACAGGTACTGTTGAAGGGATTTCTACAAGGTACCAAAATAAATGCAATGTAACTATGTTATAGTGCCCTTTTTTGGGTGTTTATTATTGGTCTGCTTTTTAATCTTTGGGTGCATGAACGGCGCGTTTAGTACCGTTATAAATGTAATTAGAGAATTCACTTGGAATAGAGAATATAATGTGTATTAATATGCTAATTTAGTTTTTTTTAATACATAGTACCTTTACGTTGCTTCAATTATCACAAACAGATTTGATGTACTTGGATGAAGCTCAATATCTCCAATTTGTGTCTGAACTATTATCAAAGGATGTATTAAAAAAAAAAAAAAATAGAGCAGAGTTCTGCATTTTCAGATAACACTCTATTAGATAATTCATTACAGTATTCCACTGAATTCAATTATAGACCCAAACAGTTTGAATATAGAGATGAAAGGATGTATATTTTTACATATACAGACTGTTTAAACATCTCTATCAGGAATTGTAAAGTAAGCAAAAATATTGCATACGTGTTTTTTTTACAAACAGTACTGCTTAACATCATTACCTGTTTAACAACTTGAGACTCAATAAAAGATTACAGAGATCTCTCACAATAAAGGACTTAAAAGTGCAATCCAAGCAATATCCTACATGTGTTTAAAAAATAAAAATAAAATCAGTTCTATAGTATTAGATAATACTTACAACCTTTTTGTATTTTAAAATTCAATTCTTAATGCCATTTTAATGAGTTTTAATATACTGGACATCTTTTGATTTCTATAGAGCAGGTTTAAGACCACCTCCCAAGCAGTTCAAACACCTTGTAATACTTTCCTTTTTGTGATAATTTGTTGCCAACATTCCCATCTGTTTGAGCTGTAAACTGTAACAATAGATAATGTTACCTAAGTGTAGCCCCCTTTCCCAATGACTTAGGGAACTGCGCGTACTGAATACCCGTTTGCTGTACAGGAGGCCTAATCCGCCGCCACTGGGAGCCTGGGGTGATCGTTTTCTATCAGTATACAGCCTGTTATGCCCAATAAAATGTAACTATTTTTGTACCTACTGCCAGCCTCTTTCACATATTTGCAGTGCTCAACCCCTTTTTTCTCAACTGTACTCTGCTGTTGGATTGAAAGTCCGCCAAGGAACAGCGCATGGGATGTGAGTATATCCCTTTCATGTGCTATCAATGACTTTGTTCATTACTTTGTAGCTAGTGTGGTGCATTGTGTTAACCTCTTCACCTACTGAGCTGCGGGAGTGGATATTAAGTCCTGTGGACAAACGTCACTCATCCCGACATCACAAGAAGACCGCTGGCTTTGTGGTGTATGGTAAACACCTTGTCTATCTCAGGACTTTGGGGATTGACTGCATGGTGATACTTAATACCACTATCAGCACTAGCATAGTGACTATGAGGAAGTATCCCTATCTGGGGGCCTTCCCTACAGCAACCACAACCTGAAAGGGATTTATGGCCTATCTTTGGCCTAGGGGGGGAATCTGGCCTTATCTGGGAGCCACTAGTACCAGGACACTACATTCTCCCTTGGTGCCCCTGCTCCAACTGTCAGCAACTGCCAGCAACATTCTATCCTGCATGAGTGGCTCTTTGAGTCCTGTTGGCTCTCCTATCCACATGGTAAGGCAGCCCTTGAGGCTGCAGAGACTTGTAGTCCCTAGGCCTCCTCTGCAGAGCCTGCCCTAAGATGGCCGCCCGTGGCCGTACTGCACATGCGCAAAGCAAACAAGATGGTGGCCCCCGCTTGCTGTGTGCACCGTGGAGCTCCAGTGACCCAATCTCCACACAGGCCTGCTCCTGACAGCCCGCAGCCCTACTGCAGTGCTCCCTGAACCCATGCCAGGTCCAACTGCAGCGCTGGCGGCACCCGGGTAAGTATGCAGCCGTCCCCCGACCCCACAGACCTGAAAGTAGGGGACATGGTTACATCCTCCCCCTGATAGAGACTCCAACGCCCCCGCTTGGGAACAACATACATGAGTTTATATAATAAAAAATACAGATTATTATCTACAACTTCACTGATGCATACTCTAAACCAGGTTAAACAACACGTAAATATAGTTATAATCAAAGCTAGCTTTCTCTGAGCCAGCTGCTGAGACTCATAGTGGGGTGCTCCTAATGAATTATATGCCTCTCTAGTGGAAGGGCATCTCACTCGATGACTCCTGTGAGTCTCTTCTTCCGCATCTCCCTCTTGGGAGTAGCGGTCTTGGGCTTGAGGCCTTGACCCTCTCATAAGGGGTGAATCAGTCTCTACCAGTCTCTTTGGTGAACGAAGCACGGGATTCTTGCGTGAAGTGGATGGCTTGTTAAATTCACTGGGGCGGATACATGCGGCACGGACCCATAACCCATTGCTCCTTCGGGAGGTGCCCACCAATCTCCATTTGAACTAGAGAAGTTTCCTTCCATAGGATCCTGATTTGGTTCAGCCACTGAATCTGGGTTCACATCGGACCCCTCTGGCTCACTGGCCTTTGCTTCTGTCTCTGGTTCGGGATGACTTTCCCCCACGTGAGGAATGGGCAGTAAGTGATTTCGGTGCCAGACCTTTACCTTGCCATCCGCATCTCGAATGCGGTAGACAGGGAGGCCTGGCAACTGGGACGCTACTCCAGCGGTTGGCTAGTTTGTGTTTACCGGGAATTCCTAGGTTTCATAGGAGAATAGCGTATACGGGCCAAAGTTCCCAATAGCGGACCTTGTGGTTGTACCTTCACTTGCTACACGCGTTCAGCTGAGCTGTGGCTTTCTCTGCCAACTGAAATGCGCAGTGCAAGCTGTCCTGGAGTCGCTTCACATACTTGTAGTGAGCCATATTGGGTATCCATCGGAAGATACTCGCATATGGATGTCCACAGGCAGTCGCGCCTCTCGCCTGAACATCATGAAGTACGGTGTGAATCCTGTGGATTCATGTCTGGTGCAATTGTACGCATGCACTACCGACTCCACATGTTTGCTCCATTCGGCTTTCTGTGAGCCCTATAGGGTGCCGAGTACATTGAGTAGGGTTCGGTTGAACCTCTCTGGCTGAGCATTTCCCTTTGGATGGTATGTAGAGTTCCAAGACTTCTCGATGTTGAGCAAGTTGAGAAGCTCTTTGATCAACTTGCTCTCGAAGTCTCTCCTCTGTTCGAAGTGCATCTGATTCAGCAATATATAGTGGATGAAATATTTCTCCCACAGCACTTTGGCTACAGGGAGAGCCTGCTGATCTTTAGTTGGAAATGCTTGTGCATACTGTGTGTAGTGATCGGTCACTAACAGGACATTCCCGATGCCCTTTGAGTCTGCTTCAATACAAAGAAAGTCCATGTAGACTAGGTCCATGGTACTGGAGCTCTTTAAGTGGCCCATTGGGGCTGCGTGTGTGGGCAGTGTCTTTCGCTGGGCACACTGCAGGAACTTCCAACAGTGGCGGACCACTGACTCCCACATTTTGGGCCACATGAATCGATCCCATACTAGTCAGAAAGTGTTATCTACACCCAAGTGTCCA
Source organism: Ascaphus truei (assembly GCF_040206685.1). NCBI lineage: Eukaryota > Metazoa > Chordata > Amphibia > Anura > Ascaphidae > Ascaphus > Ascaphus truei. Next base: position 300,095,605 of record NC_134485.1, on the reverse strand, counting down.
TGTCATTGTACAGGGACAGCAGGACAGAGTACTGCAGGCTTCAGAGCAAAACTAACTGTCTCCTGTCAGGGTGATTGTGATAGTGGACAATTCTGTAGAGGAGACTGCACTCTATGCGGAACTTGTCCCATTCCCTCATTATGACAGCCACTGTGTAGGTGAGAGCACGCTTCACCAATGAGGGTTTGTTTTGTTGTATGGCCTGGTGGATAGCTCTAGCCACAGGGTCACGCATCTGGTGTTCTATCAACTCCTTCCACCTCATTATGGTGTTTTGAGTGACATACATGCTTTCTGGGTGGCAGTATGCGGCAGGGAGTTCCTCTGACTGACATCCCAGCGAGTCGGCTACACTTAGCTCAGAAAACGCCACCTTGTCCTCCACTATTGTGTCCATTGAGCACATTGCCCGAATCCCAGGTCCAGAGATTTCTTCCCATGGGCCGTCGTCCGGTGTTGTACTAAGTCCAAGTCTTCTGGACAGAGCATTGGCTCCGATGTTTAAGAGCCCCAGCTTTTACTTGACGGTGAATTGATAGTTCAATAGTGCTGCTAGCCACCTGTGACCGGTGGGGTCCAATTTGGTGAGGTCAGTATGTAGGTTAGCAGGTTGTTATCTGTCCGTACAAATAGTCGTAGAGCTTGACGACTACCGCTCACTTGATTGTGAGGAACTCCAGCTTGTGAACTGGGCAGTTATGTTTGCTTGGTGTCACACTTCGGATCACATACACCACTGGACAGAGGCCAGCAGGGTACTTCTGGTGCAGTTCATCTCCCAGTCCGTTGAAGCTTGCATCTACATGCAGGATATATGGTTGCTCGGGGTCGGTATAAGCCAAGACGGGTGCTTCCGTGAGGCTTTTCTTGAGCCCGATTAATTTCTGCCTAGGTTCCTCTGGGTAAATCTTCAGAAGATTTTACTTCTAATGTTCTAATCTTTCTTCGCATTTATTGGAGTTTACAACTGCATTCTGTAGTAAACTCCCTTACTATGACAACATATATTGTTCTTGATTGTGAATCTCTCCCCCGTGATGTTAGAGCTGAATTCCTTCATTTTGGAGTCCTGTCTTGGAATTCCCCATGCGAACTCTACACTCCAAACATCTGAAAAAACTCTCTAACTCTCTTTAGCCAACATTCCTCTTTATTTAGAGTTAAAAAGCTTGGTACCAATCTCTGTTTCAGATTGGGAGCCCTTGAGAATATGACTTTGGGTTTTTCAGAAATGACATCTCTTTGGATTTTATCCTTTTGTAGGATATACCAGTGTTTTTCCAAGATTTTGTTATTTTATTTGATTACTGTATTTCTTTACAAATGTATACATTCTTGTGTCTGAGTTTCTCTACTCTCTTTTTATCTTTGTATATTAGCATCCCTACTCTTTCTACTCCTTCCACTTTTTCAATTGCTCTCTAATTCAGTTTTTTATTATACATTCTTTTTTAAATGTTTTCTTAAGTGGTATTATTTGATTGATATAATCTTCTTCTTTTGAACAATTCCTTTTTAGTCTTCTAAATTCTAAAATAATTGTCGCTAATATATAGTTATTGCAATTAACTGGTTGCAAAAAAATGTTGTGTAGTGAACCATTCTCCACCATTATTTCAAGGTCTGAGAATGTGGGTAAATCTTAGGTTGTTAGTATTACAATTTATATATATTAATTTTAATAATTATAATGTTGTCTAAACAGAGTCTCCAGAGCTCCAGGTTTGTGGCATAGATTGTGATTAAACCAGATATACTGGTCCTTCCACCAACCCATAAATAGGTTGGTGTAAATAGGCACAAGCCTGGTGCCCATGGCCATGCCCTGAATCTAGAGAAAATGATCACCCTCTAACCAAAAAACATTGTGGCGCAATATAAATGCAATCCCCTCAATGATAAACCCAATTTGTTCCGTATCTATGTTTCCATCTTTTTGTAGATTGTAAAAAGTGGCGTCGTATCCCTGTTGGTAATAAATACACTTACAGTATAAATGGATGTGACGTCACATGTAGCTAGAGTATAGTCATGTTCCCATCAAACCTCCAAGAATTTTTAAAATCTGGGTGGTATCCTGCAGAAAAGCTGTGAGTTTCTTTACAATAGGTTGTAATAAAAGATCTAAGAACAACGATAATTTTTGGGTTAATGACCCTATTCCGAAAATTGTGGGTCTGCCGGGGGATTTCTGACATCTCTATGTATTTTTTTGAGGTAATAAAAAAACATTTGTTTTCGGTTGTTTATTTTTAATATAATCATATTCTTTTTTTAGAAGTACAGAAAAAGTCTCATGTTGAAATCCGCTCGCCAGGGACGCTCCATGGGCAGTCCGCCGGCTGGGGAATTTGTGCCCCCCCCCCCCCGCAGTGCACGTTCATCCTACTGCTTGTAAAAAGTCAGGTGAAGCGTGTGCACACTTTAAGTGCGAGCGACGCGGGGGAGGTCCCCATGTGGGAGCCGCGAGAGGGTGAGGCGGAACTGGAGACTTCGTCTGAATACCTCGAGATAAACCTTCATCCAGGAACTTCACGAATTAATTACCAAAGTCTTTAATGGGGTTCTTACTTACTGTAGTTGTTTATATGTTAAATTGTCCCTGAATAGCAGAAATATTGGAGTACTATATATTGAATAGGACATTATTACATTATCTTTTCTGGACCTTAGGAAATGGTAAGACTTCTATTTCCAAAATGTCAGTAGATTTCATAGTTCTGGAGATGTTTAGATGTGTTGTATTTTGTGATACATTTTAATTTGACTAACAAAGGATTCTAAACCTCCCAGGTTTTCTTTTTCAAGTGTGCTAAGAATTAAAATAGTAATATTAGTACTAGTAGAAAATTCCTCAGAGTTGGAAAGCTATAAGCACAATAATTTAACTATACACAGCAATACTCTCATGTTGGTCGACGACGATATATGTGATATGAAATATTACGATGTACGACAAATCTACTGTACACTTCTGTGCAGATTTTTTGTGTTGCTCACCATTTTGCTTGCATTAGTCACGATAATGCTTAATGGATTGTTTTAAAACAATTGCTACTCTGCTTCATGTTTATTATTATTATCAACTGTAAGCATATCAATTATAGATTCAAAATAAAAATTCAATTCAGAGTAGCCATGCTGTAAAATGTAAAATGCACATAAAGTGATGTACCGGCCTGAGAGGGGTCTGCCGCGCAGTTACAGCGTGACTGTACGGGACATGGGGGGTCGGGAGGTTAAGAAACCCGATCCCCGGCACTACTATTAGGAGGTACTGGGTAGCATTACGCGGGTTCGTGGCTGCTGGTCAGGGCGTGCTTGGCGCAATGTGACTTGTTGTTTTATAGATATGATGTATGCTAATACTAATAATATGTGTTCCATTTTACAGTGCTTCTTGAAGAAAGGTACTTCAAATTTAGGTCCCAGCCGGGGCCTGTGGGATTCACCAGGGGGAGAATGTAGCCATGCTGTAAAATGGCTGCAGTCATCTCTCCTGCTGACAGTAAGGCCTGGTAAGTTATGGGCATGCCAGCAGTAATTATGGAGGTTTGCCCTCACACCCTGGTGAGGTGCCCTATGTATGGATGGGAGTGGTCACGGGCTCTGACTCCATGGTTAGTGATGTCAGAGTTGTGTCAGCCCCAGAGGATACATAAGGCACAGCACTGATTAAAAAGTTAGTTGGAAGTAGAGAATAAGAGTGTGTTTGCTGAGTTATGGAGGAGGAGTTAAGAAGCTGTTAGAAGGACAGTGTTTGGAACTGTGACCAGGGACCTGGTCACAGGGAGATATCCCTGCGGGGATAGGGAATCCCTACATTAGGAGGACTATACCTTTCAAAGGGAAGTACGGTGAACAATGGAGGGCTAAATTCACCCATTGTGGAGGGCAGTTGGCCCACCGTGCAAATAAAGATGATCCTGTTGAAATATACTCTCGTGTGTAAGTGTGGAGTAATTGCACCGAGAGAAGCACCACAGAGGAGTTCCTCACCAGGACCATCCACAAGCTCAAGCTGGGATCCTGATGAGGTGGAGGTGCTGCACTGGATATAGGTAGGACTCAAGCACACTACCTCGGATGCCTTTCTGGGTTGGCAATCCCCAACACAACATCATGCGGGAGACTCAGGAGTCCTGTTGCCAACAGGTGCACCACCAGACATCACACTGTAATGGGGACTGGTTAGACCACAGGGGCCAATATGAGATTGGGTGGGTCAGGCCAGTCCAGAAAACCTGTTACATCAGCAAAGCAGATGCATTAGAATAGCACATATATTCTAGGCAATAAAGAAATTTAGATTTAATATGACATCAAAGCTTACATTTAATTCATTTTTTTAATGAAAATGTTCCAGGGATAAGCACTTTCACTGGCATTTTCAAATTATAATTATAAGAACTCATTTTTTCAGCTATAATAATGGCAAAAATGCCTCAAGTACGGTATAAAGCTTGAAGAAAACAGAAGAGATGAAACGTAAACAAAACATTGACATCGACTTCATAAAAGGTGTAATTTTCACACAGGATTTGATTTTGCATGGAGATGTTGAGTATGTCTAAGCTACACCTATTTAAATAATTACAACCTTTGCTTAAGGCTAAATAGCAAAGGATTTAATCATAATTATTGTAAATTGTACTGATGCTTTGGGGTAAGGTTATGAACATGAATTGTACAGACAAAAAAAAAAGAAACCAGTTGGGATGCATTTCTAAATACTACTGTGTGTGTGTATAACTTTCTACTTTTGGAGAAAATACTTTCAGATACAGATACCAACTTTAAAGGGCATCACATACATAGTATAAATAAAGTGAAAATTGGGGGGGGGGAGGGGAGAATGCAATCTTTCCTACCAGGAAAACACTCATTTTTGATTTGGTTTTAGGATTAAAGTTAAAGGTATCAGGTTGTAGAAGTGGACTTGAAAAAAATGATAGTGCACTTACATTAATGCTCTTTCCACTACTTTTCGTTTTATGTCTGAAAGAAGAGAGAGGCAATGATTTGATAGTAATAAGGTTTGCATGGGTGTTCTCAATACATGAAAGAACATTTTGATTCCTGTCAAAACATTAAGGAGTTTCCACATTCTTACATCCATACTGCACCGACACACTTTATTCGAGCAAATACCCGGTATGTACCTGGCAGATACCTGGAATGCGCCACTCCTAACCTCTGACAAGCCCCGTTGCATTTGCCTTCCCAGCCTGGGTTCATGCCTGGCTGATGGGCGGCTGATCTGTTAAATGATAATGATTAGGATTTAATAGGCTGCAATGCTTCGCGTGTCTACCAGATGGCATAAATTCATGAATTGTAATGCAGTTTATATATATATACTGTGCAGTATTGCAGCCAGCGGGAATAAAATGCTTCAATCCCTGCTTGGAAAATAACTCAATGTACTCGGGCAGAAAACAGTCACAAACCTCAATACACCCGGGTATACCCGAATTCGTGGGACTAGCCAAGCTCGAATAAAGTGTGTCGCCAGTGTATATTTAAAGATATGTTTGAACTGAGTATGACATGTACAGTAGTTTGAAATGTTTTGATTCTCTGCAGCCACTTAGCAACTAATTTACCTCCCAGTGTTTCATTTCCCAATTACATGGATGTCTACTGGAAGTGCTAAAGCATAAAAATATAATATAAATGTCGGCACTGTCATGTCAAGTAGCAACCTGCCATTGCCAAATTAGAGTCAAATTTAAGTCAACATTTTATTGTTGTGTTGCTATGGTAATTGGTGAGTAAATTTAATGTATGACATCACGTGATGTGAAAATGAACTTCACAGATGATGACTGGAAGTGCTACACTCTAACTGGATTCAGATGTTAAAGACAAATCCCAAATTCAAACATACTGTTTTATTGGGTGAAATCAGCATCTAAAATCTTGTAGGCTTATTAACCCCTGTGCTGCTGTAAAAATCTACAATGCAAAGCTCTATATTGTGTTGCTGGACCCGCAACAAAGGGGTTGAGGAATCTTTGAAGGAAAGGAGACATGTAAACAGAAATCCTGTATCCATGCAACTGTAATTACATAAATTTAAAAAAAACAGTGACATTAAAATATCAAAATAAGTTACCACTTGTGTGGCCAAGGAATTGTCAGTGTTGCAATACTTTTTTTAATCAACAATTTCCGTGTCATTTTTGTAGTAAATACTGATTAACATATATAATTTGTTATTCAGAATACATTTTATTTAAAATTATTCCCATGTGCATAGTTGGTTCCTAATTAATATGAAAAAAAGTATGTTACCTTTTATTATGTCATATGTTAAACAGAATAAACCATTACTTTGTCCACTTTTGGAAATGATACATTTTAATAACCAATTTTGCTTCAGACATACAGATGTAATAGATTTAATTACTCTGCCAACATATCATTTTACAATGCAGAATATCACAAAGTTTCTATAGAATTCAATGACCGTGATCACGCACAAATCTCAACACAATGCGCCATTGTCTGTGTGCCTAGTTGAGTGTATTAAGATTCCACTGGGACAATGTCAGAATTTGCCTCCCAGGGGGTGTTAGAGTGCTCTGCTCAGTGTCCCCCAACATGGATTCTTTTAAACTCACCTCACTGATTAAGTGCACTTTATTTTATTTTACAGTGCACCATGACCTGGTTTCTTTTATATATTTGTTTCTCCGGTTTTTCTTTATGCTCTTTGGATAACACCAATGAGCAAGTTTGTTCCTCTGACTGGCCGGTAGAAAATAGGGTGTTATCTGTTATTATTTTGAAGTTAGGAAATATGCGCCAGTCTAAGTTAGCGTCAGTATTACAGTAGGTGACTATGATTGTGCTAGCTATTGATAAGTTTCCAGCATGCTCTTGATAGGAAACTTTGGCAAATACTGTAATAACTATTGAGTATGTTTGGACCGTTCCAACAGGAAGGTTCCCTGCACATTCCTGATCGACTACATATGGAGGAAGAATGCAATACATAATAGCGGGTTGCTAATCCAGTAGCCCAAAGTGTAGGCCTGGAAGGCCCATTTGACAAGTTGTGGGGCTTTACTAGCTCTATGCAAGGCACTGCCAATTTAGCCTTTACTATGAGTAACAAATTAAATCTCCCCAGCATACAAGTGAGAGCTATCGGAGGATGAAGTACTGAGTATGTAAATGCCTGTGGAGTGTTATTGACCACTGTCAAAGGTGCCCATCTTTTTCCTGTCTGCTTATTCACACCCAGCGGCACCTACCCTGCACCCTGCAAAGGACTGAGAGGCTGAGCACTGCCATGTGTATAGTTCATTTGATATGATCTCATTTAGAGCCGGGCAGGGAGGGTTACATAGACAACCAGATTAGGGTGGAGGTACAGTAAATCACTTAAACAAAGGGTATAAGACAGATTTATATTTTATTTCATGCCTCTGCACCATCCTGGTGGTACACTTCAATAGTTTCAGCAGAATATTTTTTCACAAACTATATGATGTCCTTTTAATTTATTTTGGTCCATTGACTCCTATATATTTAATTAAATTTAACTAACGCAATTGCTCTCTCAAAATAAAAGGCTAAAAGTGGGTACCAACCAGCACGTAAAAAGTTCTGCTTTTCTTTACCTAATCCTATGTGAGTTTTGACATGTGTAACCTAGGCCTTTTTTAGACCATTATCCCAAACAGAAATTGTGTATAGGCTTTGAATCAGCACTAATGCCTTTAGTAAAGAAAGCACACACACACATATTGAGCATAGTGAGACTTTGCTTTGTGTGGGAAGGATTAGCAGCAATTACATCTGCTGTCCTCAGTCAGATGCTGCTAAGCATGAGGCATATTTATTTGGAATTAAAACCATCCAATGAGGCTTTATTATCAAGATCTTTTGAAAAATTGTATCAAACATTGTCCCCCATAAACATTAATTACATAGAAATATGTGATACAAATGGTGGTGATACTATAAATAGCGCTAGATCAAAAGTGACAATGCAGTGAACAATGGTGAAACAATTATAAATGTGACAATAAAACGCTGCCTGGATAACTTAATGTGGAGACTATCTCAAATAGTCTCCAAAAAAAAACTGATGATACAAATAAAAGGATACAACCCTGGTGCATAAGGTAAGTAAATAAATAATAAGTCCTCAAAGGATATAACCAATGATGAATGAGTCCTAGAAGGTGAAATGAAGAATTCTTCATTTCACCTTCTAGGACTCATTCATCATTGGTTATATCCTTTGAGGACTTATTATTTATTCACTTACCTTATGCGCCAGGGTTGTATCCTTTAATTTGTATCATCACATAGAAATATGTGGGTTGATATCAATTGAACTGAGAAATCACTGGATTTTTTCCAATCATTGGATTTATTGAGTTTGTGATTAAAACCCCTTGGACTGATATTTTATCTGGGATAAATAATTTTAATCAATCATTCATTTGATTAATCATCACAAGGAATCAGGTTATCATTGATGTTATACGATTAAGTTTGTGAATGTGCACATTCTAGCCCTGTGATTTAAAATATATATATATATATTAATTATAATGAAATCTGAGCAATTTGAAGACAGAGCTTCCATTTTCTTTTTGCATCTAGTAGTTTTGGATTGGTAGTACAGTGCCTAAAGAAAAGGCACTAAAAGTTCCAAAGGCAAAACATCCTGGACCGGGCTTTTGCAGGAAGAAGATTGGAACCGTCAAAAATAAGGACATTACATGGGCTCAAGTGAATGTTGCCGATCCAGACAACTCTCGGTTTACCCATGCTGGAGATGAACAAGAAGTCTCCAGCACCATCTATGCAGAGCCAGGTGTCCACATGACAGCAAAAGATGAACAAGACGTCCCCTGCCACACTGATGCACAACTAGACATACCTCTGACAACATAAGCCGAACCAGACATCCCCTGCTGCACTGATACACAAGCAGATGACCCTCTAACAACAGAAGCTGAACCAGATGTCCCCTGCCACACTGATGCACAAGCAGACGACCCTCTGACAACAGAAGGCGAACAGACGTCCCCTGCCACAGTGATACACAACCAGACGGCCCTCTGACAATTGAAGCAGAACAACATTTCCCCTGTCCCACCGATGTTCCCCTCCAATCACCCAGCCTCTTAGAGAGAAAACACGATTCCACCCTTGCAACTTTTGGTGAGCCCAAGTTCTGTAGGCCACATACTGGTATCTTTAAGTGACTACGGAAGAATTTTCAATACAACACAGTAATACAAGGAAAGAATGGAGGCAAAGTTGGATTAACTTTTGGAGAGAATGGAAATTATGGAGAGGGGCATGGGCAACAATGATAATGAAATTGCTAGGCTCTATTATTTTGTTTCTATCCCTCCCCCTGTATGTCCGACGCAGGAGCAGGAAGGTGACTTGAAGAAATGCCATTCACTACCAGCACCTTCTTTACCGGAATTGGCCTGCACGCTGCCAAGACAACGCATACCACAGGAGGAAAGTATCCTACCAGACACTCTACCCTCACCCACTGACAGAAGCACACCTCTTCTACCAATACCCGCTGCACCCAGAGGTGTACTGATGCAAATATGAACCCCCCACAGACCATTTATCCTCGCCCAGTGAATTAAGCACACCTGCTGCACGACCAGCAAAACCCAGGACAGTATAGCTTCAAATGCAACTCGATCCGGCACGAACCCAGACATGACGCTAACAGGCCTCCCACAGAGCATATCGGAAAATTACTTTTCGAGAAGCGCTGAAAAAGTTACCATTCTAGCCCTTCTCATTATGAAACCCCATGTAAGTTATGAGCTGTATCTTCAGTGCTTTAAGGTGGTTTATTATGATCGCAATAGGGGCAAGAAAGCACTGCCTTCGAATTTGTGCAGAAATATTATGGACAAAATAAAACGTGATTTCATTATGACCCCAGTTCTTTTCTGAGCTGTGAAAGAAAACATAAATGCCCGTTTAAGGCATTAAAGGCATCTTCCCTGGAACACCCACGGTAATGGGGACTAACACTTGTTTAATTAATTCACAATAATCAACTAAAATTGTACTGGGATTGTTTTTCATATAATAAAAAATACGTTTTGTTTTATAAAGTGTTCACCGATTTCATTGTTTAAGATGTGTTTACTCTTTAGCAGTAAATTTAATACACTTACAGTAGTACTGTATACTGTATAATGTACTAAGGTTTTCTAAACCTTGTCAGCATGCAACATGCAGTACACATTCAGCCAAGCCCTTGTCCTCATGTAACATGCAGTACAGTGAGTGTCACTCAACCTAGCCCTTGTCCTCATGTAATTTGCAGTATAGTGAGTGTCACTCAACGTAGCCCTTGTCAACAAGTAAAATTCATTACACATACAGCCAAGCCCTTGTCCTTATGTAACATTCAATACAGTGAGTGTCACTCAGCCTAGCCCTTGTCATCATGTAACATATAGTACAGTGAGTGTCACTCATGTTAGCCCTTGTCAGCATGTAACATTTATTACACATACAGCCTAGCCCTTGTCAACGTGTAACATGCAGTACAGTGAGTGTCACTCAAGCTAGTTCTTGTCAGCATGTAACAGAGAAGCAAAAATAGAGGGAAAATGTTGTGCACTGCAAAATAAAGAGCTGGAGGCAAAAGTTGAAAAAATATAAAAATGCTTTAATTAAAGTGCATAATAGCGTAAGCTAAAGGTGAGCAGAAAGAAAAAAGATATCCCTAACGCGTTTCACGCCTTAGTGGCGCTTTATCAAAGGGTATCCTCCGTTAGAAAGTGCTTACTTTAAATAGCAGCTCCAATGCGGAAGTATCTTCGCGCCAAAACCACCGTGACGTCAGATGGTATGTGACTAGGATGGTAGAGCTACGGAAGCTCTAAAGGGTAAAAATACCTCCACATTGGAGCGCAAAGCAAGGAAGACATCAACATACACAAATACAAGGAAGAAATCAATGTAACATGACCTAAAAGTAATACAACATAATCATTAAAAGTTAAAACAAGAAAAAAAGACAAAAGATGATCAAAGAGATAAATAAAAGATCCAACAAAAATATAACACAATATAAAAAAATAAGAAAAAACGGAACTGAAGGTAACCATGGTGACCACTGATAAACTTATACAAAAACAAAATAATTAAACAACAACTGTGTAGAAACAAGACAGCTGGAGTATATCTAATAACAAGATGATATATATTAACATGTATATATATATATATATATATATATATTAACATGTATATATATATATATGAATTATATATACACATGTATATATAAACGAAAATAGATATATTAACACACACTTATGCATATATAAATAAAATATATTAGGACATCTGTAAAAAAAAAAAAGATAATATTAAACAGATGTAAAAATAATTGAACGTGCATATAAATATAATAATTAAGAAAATAATTAGTGCACAAATAGTGCAAAATAGTATTAAATATAATATAATATATGGAACATATAGATAAATATCAAAAAATGTGAAGAAATAATTATAAAATAAAATTAAAATGAAATCAGAAAATGAAAAGATCAAAACAATTTAGAAGCTCAATAAATAAAATTAAGCAAAATCCAATAATATAACTAATCAAAAAAATGTCATTAAATACATAATAATCAACATATTTATAAAAAATGAATGAGCTCCCAATCTTGATTGATTCCAGCAGGAAACAATAAATCCATACTATAAATCCAGAACATCTCACGTCTGTTGAGCATGTTTAACCTATCCCCCCCTCGAATGGGGGGTGAAACATGCTCAACAGCCGAAAAATAGAAGTTCTGGATACCCCCCATAGGGTACTGCGTAAAATGTCTCGAGACCGGGTGTAGAGCGGTATGTTTTTTAATAGCCCTAATATGTTCCATGATTCTGGTTTTCAAATGTCTAATCGTGCGGCCAATGTAATGTCTGCCACAACCACAATTCAAAATATATACAATATAAGTGGAATTACAAGTAATGAAAGTGTTGAGTTTAATAGTCCTCTTAGGTTCAACGGTATTAATATTGTTAAGGGGAATGGCATATTGGCAAACACTGCAATGGCCGCACTTGAAAAAACACTTGGGTATATTAGAAATGGGTTGTTGATAGCGTGAGTCGAATAAACTTGGTGACAGAAAACCAGCCAAAGATTTAGCTTTTTTGAAGACCATTTTAGGTCCCTCTTGTACAAAATTAGCCAGATCCCTATCCAATCTAAGAGTGTCCCAATGTTTGTGAATAATATTCCTAATAAGATCAGCCTGTCTATATTGGTGTGTAATGAAATAAGGAGCATTCAAATTCCCCTTATGGCATGAAGTACCATCACGAGAGAGAATATCTCCCCGATTAAGTGACTTAACACCATCAAGAGCTTCGGTAATATGTGATTGACTATATCCCCTCATCAAAAAACGATGCTCTAAATCCCTAGATTGTATATCAAAAGATTCTTGTGTTGAACAGAGCCTTTTTAGTCTTATAAATTGACCTTTAATGATGCCCCTTTTCAAAGGTCTAGAATGATCACTATCATACATAAGAAAAGCATTGCGGGAGTTGGGCTTCCTGTATATGTCAGTCTGAATGGTTTTGTTACTATCAATATACAGCATAATATTCAAGTAGCAAATGTGTTGATAATTAATCTCATAAGTGAACGTGAGGTTATAGTCATTAATGTTTAAAGTGTTAAAAAAAGACTGAAATTAAGAAAAATCACCATCCCAAATAAAAAACAAATCATCAATGTGCTCCCTAAATAAATTGTGATCACCAAAAATAAAAATAGATTCCCAAAAACCCATAAAAAGATTCGCGTAAGAAGGTGCAAATGAAGTAAACATAGCGTTGCCCTTTAACTGTAAATAAAACTGTGAGTCAAAAGTGAAATAATTGTGTGTTAACAAAAAAGAAATAGCTTCCAATAAAAAAGTGCTCAGTGAAGGAGATAAATTAGATAATTGGAGAAAATGCTGAACTGCAGCAATACCTTGTTGATGTTGGATAATGCTATAAAGTGACATAACATCCATAGTCACCCAGCAATACGATGTCTCCCACCTGAAATCCTTTAAATCAAGCAACAGTTTATTTGTGTCTTTCAAAAAGGAGGGCGATTGTTGAACCAAAGGCTGAAGAAATTTGTCAATGTAACGGGAGACACCATCTCCCAAAGATCCAATGCTAGCCACTATAGGCCTGCCAGGAGGGCAGGTAAATGACTTATGGATCTTTGGAAGATGGTGAAAGATAGGGACAATGGGATGTTTACAAGATAGAAAATCAAATTCCTTATTGTTAAGGACACACTGGATTTTGCCCAAGTCCAGCAATGTTCCTAATTCTAAAAGAAAGCCATTAGTATGATCCCTGTCAAGTTTCCCTTAAGTAGTACAATCCCCCAACTGTCTGAGGGCTTCTTATTTGTAGTTGGCTGAGAATTGCACAACAACTGCACCCACTTTCTCTGCATTTTTAATCACTATAGTGTGATCCATTTGGAGATTCAAAAGTTCTGCTTTTTCTTCTTTTGTAAGATTGCCAGGCGAAAGTGAGCTGTAAGTGCAACCCTTAGCCAACTTTCTAAGATCTTTTTCCACTAAACGTTCAAAAGTTGTAATGTAGGGACCCTTTGATGTATAGGGGATAAAGGTCGATTTTTTTCTAAAGTCAGTGTGTTTAGAAACAAAAAAGTTCAACATGGGATCTTCATCAAGACATAGATCATGTTCAGATAATAAACTTTCCATATCTGAAATGGTACAATGTTCTTTAAATGTAAGCGGAGTGTGGTGTGGGTCAATAACCAGACCCCCATCGGCACCCATAGGTACCGAAGGGGGTAGGGTAGACGAATTTTGCAGTGTGCAACCTTTTCCCTCTATTTTTGCTTCTCTGTTGCTTGTTGGATCGACGCACGCCATTCCTGGGTTTTCGTGGACACTTACAAGGAGATTTCATGTGAGTTGGCTCATTCTCCTTGCCCTTTATGAATTGTTATTGGGTTTTTTTGATGTTATCATAGGGCTCCAAACCTATGGACCTGGGGGTTCCTTTAACTTGATTTATGGGGTTGGTCTACCTATATGTGGGCTCACTTCCGTATTTCTTAGTTAGATACCCCATTATTTAATACATAAGTCTATTATTGTCAGGTTTTATAGTGAGCCATGATCTCCTCAAATGCACAGTAATTGGGGGTTATGAATATATGTCCTACCCAGTAGCTATATTGCTGCCATCTATTCTGGATTTTTGTAGCACCCATTGGGAGATTCATTTCTCTTTTTTTGCTTGTCAGCATGTAACAGTGAGTGTCAAACAATCTAGCCCTTGCCAGCTTGTAGCATGCAGTACACATTCAGCCTAGACATTGTCAGCATGTTTTTCCTACAGCTAGATGGGAGGGGACACGATAACTCACGATCACAAACTTGAGATCGTATTGATATTGCATATAATGCTACATATCGAATTTCTGCCCGTCTTCAGGTCTCACTTCCCCCAGGTTAAATCTCGGATAACTCGCATACATTTCTTGGGAAATCTCACGTAAGGGACAGGCTCGGATCAGGAAAACCCTGGATACAAACAGGCTACATCTGTATTTACATCTGTATGTTTAGCGCAGTCCAGATGTGCCCCCCACCCATCTCGAATTTTTATTTGGGGGATGCTCATAGTGCATATAGAGTATTATATAGCTAGATTATAGGCACATGCAAGCGCCTTTAAAAATAAGATTTTCTGCACCAACTTTCTACCAAAAAAAGCTGTTTGTCACTCTTAGTATGCCCCTTAATGCAGTGATGTAGACTAAAACATGTTGTTGAATAGGTTAATTAAGCAGGAGAGCAGAGGCCTTTCAGATTTGTTGGTCCCCAAGGTGAAACTGACTGCCAGAGATGTGCAAATCTTTTTTTTTAAATGCATTCCCAAACTTTTTAACAGACTGTTGACCGAATTTGATTCCTGGCAAACCAGTTCGCAGAATTTTGAAAGGCTTAAATATTCTCAGAAATCAATTCACTTTTTTGCCAATGAATCGCAGCTCAGCCACAATTTGCGAGTGATTTGCCAAACATTGTAATTGTGTTTAATGATGCTAACTCCCATCCACACCACTTCTCAGTAAACTCGGACAACAGCTTCACACGTCTACTGACTACATCAGGCCTGCACAACTCCAGTCCTCGAGGGCCGCAAACAGGCCAGGTTTTCAGGATATCCCTACTTCAGCACAGCTGGCTCAATTAGAGGCTCAGTCATAATGAGCCACGAATTGAGCCAGCTTTGCTGAAGTAGGGATATCCTGAAAACCTGGCCTGTTTGCGGTCCTCGAGGACTGGAGCTGTGCAGGCCTGGACTACATGGTAACTTGTCTGTTTCCACTAAATGTCCATTTGTAAATATAACATTTTTTAATATGGTAGTGCTCAATCTTATTGGCAATTTTAAATATGCCAGAGATTTAAGCAGTCTTTTTAACTACCACCTAACCTATTTTATAATATAACATTTCTACCAGCTTGAATTTTAGTCAATATACAAACAATATTAAGTCTTACAGCTGCCACTAATAATTAAAATGTTACCTGCTTAAACCTACTTTGTATATTCATAGACTTGCAGGCATGCAGCTGACACTGCAGATCTAATACATACAGTAGATAAGGCTGTAGATTTAACAGTATTTGTCAAAGTACCTTATTAATAGGAAGTTAGATAATTGTAGTTTAATTTTGGTCACCTTTTAGGGAGCTCTGTTGAAGCAATATTACCTAGAGTTGATTAAATAAATTCAAACATTGATTGAGAATAAGTGGAGAAGAGCTTCTAGGCAGTTGAGTTGTCTGTCTATAAAATTTTATATTGCTTTTTATAATGTCTATAAAATCTGCTGTGCCTTCGCATTTGCATAAGGTTCTGGTTTTGCTTGAAAAAGCTATTTCTCTATAAATGGACAGTAAACCATTTTATTATTATTATTATTATGCTAATTATAAATCAGGAAAATAGATATGAAGACAACTATAGAGTCTCAATATTGTAACAAATCATAAATGTATAGTCTGAAATGACGGTCTGCATATAAACCATTTGCAAATTATAAAGAATAACATTGTCATCATCTCTTTTTACAAATCTGTTACATTATAACACTGATTATATTAACATATTCAATATAACATATTGTCAGCTGCCCTAAAAATATTGTACACTTGATGTCAATAGAATTTCCTTTGGTGCATAAATTGTAATCCTCCGTTTTTTCTTATCCTTGGAATCCCTTTAGTACTGAAACACATTAAGTAATAATCCAGCTGACCCCATAGTATCCAGTGACCAGCACAATATTTTTACTAACAAGTGATTTAATGTACAACATTTATAATAGGTTATCCTAGAAAACCTTAAATGTTGTAACTGCTTACTAACATACAGTAGGAAGCCGTGGCAGCAGGCACCATTGCTACCAGCCTGTTTGGATGACTGTAATTTGATCATGTTGCAGTTCAACTGTGCTCGCTGATGAAGTTGCTGATTTGATTTATCCCCTTCCTGAGTACATCAAGCAATCAAATATAAGATGTCTAAACCTGCAGTCATGTTAAATTCTAATTACTGCTCATTCAATAACAAGAGTTAAAAAAATTGACAATTTTTTAGAATAAAAATTATGTCTTGAAAAAACATCTTGTAAAGAGGACTGGGACGAATTATTGGCATGGTCTATTAACCACAAGGGTGTGTGTTTTGCCTACGAACACTTTACTTTCAAGACTTAAAAAAAGTCTGTCCGTTTTTTTAATTTTTTTGGCATTTTATATAGTTCATAGTCGATGAGGTTAAAAAAGAAAGACATATGTCCATCAAGTTTAACCTTTGATAAATATAGACATCAGTTACTTATCTTATATTTGTACTTACAGTATTTTGATACAGAGGAAGGCAAATAAAAACCCCAGTGACACATCAACCACGGATATCTCATAAGGGGAAAATTAAATTCCTTCCTGACTCCAAATATCAGATTACTCCCTGGATCAACATCCTTCCCACGTTTACTTATTTGTTATATCCCTGTATACCTTTCTTTTCTAAAAAAGATGTCCAGCCGTTATTGTATCTGCCATGGGTAATGAATTCCACATTTGAACGGCCCTTACTGTAAAGAACTATTTTCTTTGTTGCTAGTGAAATCTCCATTACTCCAACCTTAAGGCTACAGCCCCAGGGATCACGGCTGCATGCGCGCCAGATCGACTGGTGGCGAGTGGACACGTTTCAGCTGCGACCTGTGGTCTGCAGTGGAGAGCAGGAGATCTGACAATGAATCGGGGGATGTGGTGGGGGTGCAGCCATGACGTCATGCAGCTGGTTCGCCCTCATTGGCTGAACCGCTGCAGTGACTTGGCCAATGCTCGGCCGCCATGCCAAAAGCCAAAAATCTTGTCTTTTGGACAAGGCGGTTGCGCATCGCACCTTGTGCGTGCACGCACACACGCTGACTGGGGCCTGCCCCATATATGGTTGTGTTCTGGTGTGGCACGTGCACGCAGCAGCGACCATATGGGACCAGCCTTAGGGATGACCACGTGTAGTTTGCACTACCCTTGAGATGAATAGTTCTTTTGAAAGCTCCTTGTATTGTCTCCAAATGTATTTGTATATTGTTATTATATCTCCTCTTAGACGCCTTTTTTCAATTATAAACAAGTCTAATTTATCTATCATAAGTCAAATTTCCCACCGCCTTTATTAATTTGGCTCTTCTCTGTACTTTTTCTAGTTACAAATTGTTTTTTTTATGGAGTGGTGCCGAAAACTACTCCATATGCAAGGTGTGGTCTCACTAATGCTTTATAGAGGGGCATAATTATGCTTACTTTCCTTCTATCCATTCCCTGTTTAATGCAAGATAAGAACTTATTTGCCTTTGCAGATACGGCATGGCCTTGTGCACTATTGCTAAATCTGTTGTCTAAAAGCACTCCTAAATCCTTCTTCAAGGATTCACCTAATCTTTCCGCATTTAATTTATAAGTTGCCTGTATATTCTCATTTCCCAAATGCATAACCTTACATTTATCTGTATTAAACCTCATCTGCCATTTACCTGCCCAAGTTTTTAGCCAATCCAAGTCCTTCTGGAGAGAAATTACATGCTGCGCTGATCTATCTTACACAATTTAGCATCATCAGCACAGATGGAGACTTTGCTCTCTATGCCAACCTCAAAATCATTAATAAACAAGTTAAAAAGCTGGGGTCCAGTACCGATCCTTGAGGTATTCCACTTACAATGTTAGCTCAACTTGGAAAGGTTCCATGTATGACAACTCTCTGTTGTCTATCCTTTAATCCAGGAGTAAAACAAATTTAAATCCAATTTGCTTTATTTTGTACACTAACCTTACAGTATATGGCACGTATCGCAAGCATTTACAAAATCTAAGTAGACCACATAAATTCCTACTTACCTCCTCAAAGGAACTAAGGTTAGTATGGCACGACCTATCCTTCATAAATCCATGCTGACCATTATTGATAATTTTGCTATCCATTAGGTGTTCATGACTATTATCCTGTATTAAACTTTCAAGTAGCTTCCCCAATATTGATGTCAGGCTTACAGGTCTGTAACACATCTGCTTTACGGCAATCTTGTGGCACAGAAACTGTGGAAATGGAGTCCTTGAATATTAAATGTAATGGTTTGGCTATTACTGAAATTAGCTCCTTAAGAACTCTTGGATATATGCCATCAGTGCCAGGTGCTTTATTTACTTTAATTTTATAAAGGCGCCTATGAACTTTTTCCTCAGTTAACCAACTGTTCTTTAATATAGAGGTTGTTACTTCCTCCTGTGGCACTATTTTTGCAATTGATTCCTCCCTGTTAAATACAGAAGTAAATAATTTTTTAATAGCTCTGCTTTTTCCATATAGCATCTTCAATATTTTGCCTTCCCATCTCACATTGAAAGGGTCCTATATTTTATTTCCTAATCTTTTGCTTTTAAGGTACTTAAATAACTTTGTAGGTTTTATCTCACTTTCTGTTACAATCCTTGTTTCATTTTCAATTTTGCCAATTTGATTGTGCATTTTTGGGACTTTTGTTACATTCGTTATGTAACCAGGTCCCCTCTGGTCCCCCGGTTCCGCTGCATTCCCCCTCCTCTTACCTCCAGTACAGGGAGGTTGATACTGGGCGAGCGGGTTGCTGGAGACCCGCAGCGAATGCCGCCTCAGGGCGCCACCATGATAAGTAGACTCGAGCATGCGCATTGATCCCAGTAGTTGCGGAGGCCCCAGCACAATGCTTCACGCATATGCAGTGTGGAGCATAGTGGCGGCGATTAAGGTATAGCTCCACAAAGGGAACTAAAAGCCCCAGAAGCTCCTGGGGTGAAGACCACATTGTGCGCAAAAGCCAACAGGGCTGCGAGGATGTCCTTGAGCCAGATAGTTACATTTGGCACGCCATTTGGCACACCATTCGGAAGATGGACCTCTGAGGAGCAGGTAGTGTCCAGGGAGCTGTGCTCCCCTGGGCTAGGCCAGACCTTTCCCCTTAGGCCCCGACTCACTGTAGCTTGTGGCTGCTATAGTGAAAGCCCATAGTCAGGGACCTTTGCTCAGTAGCGCATATAGTCAGGCACAGCATCGGTGAGATGCCACACGGTGACTGCAGCCTATGGTCTGGGATAAGACCAGCTACGTGGTAAAGATGGTTAAGGTGATATTATCCATGCCGGAATTCACCACACGTGGAGCGGACGTCACCGCGGACGACGACATTGGATCAGACGGATCCTCTTTGTTATTCTGCAAGGAGGTGGCCTTTCGCTCCGTCTCCTCAGGTTATATCTTGGGAAGATTGTTAAGGATCTTTGCTTTGCTGAATACCCCTCCACGAAGCGGCGGTAGTATCCGCAGAATCCTAGAAAGGAACCTAGCTCCATAACATTTTCGGGTTTTGGCCAGTTCACCACAGATTCAACTTTGGTGGAGTCAGTAGCTATTCCATCTGCGGATACTATGTGTCACACATAGGTCACTGTGGTATGGCAGAATCAACATTTGTCCAAGGATAGCTTAAAATCTTCTTGACCCAACCGATCCTGCATCTTCAGTAGCCGTTCCTCGTGCTCCTCCAAAGTCTTGCCAAAGACAATGATATTGTCCAGGTAAACTAAACATTCCCATGGGTTCATGTCACCGATGGTCTTCTCCATCAAATGCTGGAACATTGCGGGGGCACCAAAAATGCCTTGGGGCATGCAGGTGAATTGGTAGAAGCCAAGGGGATATATGAATGCCGTCTTCTCCTGGTCTTTTGCACTCATAGGTACCTGGTAGTACCCAGATCTCAAATCCAATACACTGAACCACTGGCTTCCCGACAGCGCATTGAGAATTTCTTCAATTCGTGGAAGGGTTTACTGGTCAGGCACGGTATGGTTGTTTAGGGTCCGGTAGTCGACACACAATCGAATGACCCATTCTTCTTCCGCACAACCACGATCGGTGACACGTAGGGGCTACGAGATTATGTTACAATGCTCGCCATCTCCATCTCTTGCAAGGCATCTCTCACGTCCTCCACATCTCGGGGAGCGATGCGACAGGACCGTTCCTGAAAGGGGGTGTGTAACAGGGGACTTATCCCTGTTCAGTAATGTCATATTAATCCAGCAGTGTGGTGGTTAACCTCTGGTAGTTAATCACTAAACACCACCTGCCTGATTGAGATTGTTTACAAAAACCTGTCAGTTCAGACAGGAAGTGACTCTTTAGCTCTGACTAAGAGCTGACCCTTGGAGCTGACCAGTCTTGAGCTCTGCACAGCAAACCTGATTTCAAGACACAGGGAAAACTACTACACCTGAAGCTGAACCAGGAAGTGAGATTTTGCCTCCAAGAAACAGATACGACTTTTATTCTTAAGAGACTGCTTATATCTGCTTATTTCATGTTATATGAATTGGGGCTGCGAGAACTGCTTGACTAAGGGAGATGTGAATTATTGCATAGTGTTTCACTAGAAATACTCCCAAGTGAATGGAAGCTTTGTCCCCCCCCCCCCTGTGTTTGGATGAATTTCCTGATGAAAAGGAAAAGGCACAATAAAGCCTTATTATAATTTCACATTATAAACGACTCCAAGTGTGTACCTCTGTGAACGTCCGTCTACATGGTGGTATCACTTAACCGGATTGTGCGTTGGGCATTTCGGCTGCAGCCCACATGCATTTCGCTCGTGGAGAATACCTCCCTTCACTTTTCCAACTTAGCCGTTAGCCGATCCTTCCACGCGGTGGGCAGGGTGGATTCCCCAAAGTCGAAAGCTATCTCAGTTGGCTGATCTGTCAGGGCCGCGGAATTCACTTGAGCGGCCATCATGTTGACGGAGGTAACGGGGTATATCTAATCCAACCGTTACCCTTGGTCGAAGGGCATGGGGTAGGGAGAGATGTTAAGGACAAACACCTTGACCTTCCCCGGTTGTTCGGATTTCCATTCCCGGAACTCGGGCATGAGTCGGTAACCGCGATAGGCATCTTCTTCTGGTGCACTTTCTAATGAGAAGAGCTGGTCGGCCTCGTCTCATTCCGGATAGGAACACGATGCGTACATAGCGTCTACTCACCCTGGTGGAATCATGGTCAACCCTTTAGTGAATTGAACATGTAACCGTATTCTACTTCGTCCGAACTCTGACAGCACTCTTCTGTCAGGTTTAGGTGGATTTGTAGAGCCGACAGGGGTAGATGCGGAAATGTGGATGGATGAGGAGGTGCAACTGCCTTGAGAAAGAATATGCAGACCGGGACTTCTTGACTGGATACAAAAAAGCATTATTGGAACATAGTAGCAAGAGACTAACTCTTACGCGTTTCACGCGGTGATCCACTCTTTATCAATAGTACTCTTTGATAAAGCGCGGATCACCATGCGAAATGCATAAGAGTTAGTCTCTTGCTACTATGTGCCAATAAAGTTTTTTTGTATTCAGTCAAGAAGTCCTGGTCTGCATATTCTTTCTCAAGGCAGTTGCACCGCCTCATCCATCCACATTTCCGCATCTACCCTGGTTGGAGCACGCTGACGTCAAGGAACCCACGCAAACAAAACAGTGAGTTTATTCATTTACCACGGGCTTACCTCATATAAGATATACCTCGGGACAGAGGCTATTAGGGAGACCTAACCACTGTGTGATAGCGTGATAGGAGGGACAATATTCCTTACATGGGACAGTCATTGAGATTGAACTTGAAACATTTATACCTTCATGTGAACTCTTTATATGTTGGATTTCTTTGAAGTAGCGCCGCTAGGGGGCGTGGGGCTCCCATTTCTCTTTCTATTTGGCAGCTGACAGGGGTAGTTTGATGGCCTCTTGTAGGTATGCTTGGAACACAGCCCATACCATGTCAGTATTGGTTCCCAGTATGACCTGGGTGCTAGGGTGTTCCCGAGGCTCAGGGCATATCAAAGCCTCCACGTCCATGGCATGAGACTTGCCGGTGTTCAGCTGTAGTATTGCCAGTCGAATCTTCACCACACCGTCAATGGGGTATTCCTCATTGCTGAATCCCTACAGCTTTGTTGTATCCGCTGGTTGCAATGGCAGGGGGTAAGATGCTGATCATAGAGCAGGCGGTACACAATGGTAGAATTGTAAAAAAATGGTGCTCATATACAAGTGTGTGCACTGCATATATTTGTTTCACATAATCATCTCTGAAGCATCAGTTAGCACACTGCAACCATCCATTGAACTAAATGTCCATAAACATGTGCAGGGGGACAAATGACCTAGCGGTGTCCCCTTGACTACCGCAACCAATGGCCTTTGTATATCAACCCCTCTCTAAGCCAGAACATCCCCAATGATTTGACCAAAGGTAAACATATGACGGCTAAAGCCCATTACCTGCCAGTGGGGATAGCCAGAGTTAATCCAGTGTTGCAGTGTTCCGGAGCGTGCAATTCTGTAAAGTAGAATTAACAGCAAGCAGTGTAGAGCAAGGAGCACAGCAACAAATGATTTTTCAAAGGAAAAATAATAATTATAGCGCAACTCCAAAGTAAAAATAAAAGGTATTTAATTCATCAGCTCACAAAAAGTGAAAGAAACAAATGCACCAACGCGTGCACTACCACTCCACGGGATAGTGCTATCTCCAACACTTTGGATGGGCCTTGACATTGGGACAGGGACATCAGGGAATTGGTGCCTGGCACCCATTGTACTCTGGGGACACTCACTGTTGGTTTCAGGTTGGGGTCTATATTACTGTGTGGTACAGGGTGCCAATATTATTGTGTGCAGTATAGGTTATTAGCATATATTTGTGTGCGTGCATTATTAGTATTGTTCCTGAAAGAGAATTATCTCACTCCGTTGGGATCCCTTGCAGGTGGAGGCGCTGTCACCCGACGAATCAGGTACATCACAAGTTCCCAGCGGCGGAGGTTCAGGCCTTCTGTGAGCCACGTGTAACGCACCAAACACACCGTAGCCACCACATCTTCCATAGGGTGGGTTTGGGGGGGGGGGGGCGTGTGCAACAGTTATAATTCTACTTTTTAGGACTTTTTAGGGTTGATCTTACTTTCTATTGCAATCCTTTTTTCATTAACCATTTGTGCTAATTTGGTTGCCCTTTTGCAATTTTTGTTACATTCCTTATAATTCTGATACGATGTCTCTGTCCCTTCTGACTTCAAAAATCTAAATGCCTGCCTCTTCCTTTCCATTTCCTCCCCTACCTGTTTATTTAGCCACATTGGTTTAGACTTGTTTCTTTTATTTTTATTACCCAAGGGTATACACTGATAAGTGTGCTTTTCTAACAATGTTTTAAAGACTGCCCATATATCTTCCATATTTTCCCTGCAAAAACATCATCCCAATGTATTCCTTGTAGATTATTTATTAAAATCTACCTGTCTAAAATGTAAAGGCTTTGTTGAATACATAATACGTTTTTGGATCATTTATTACAAAAACCATAGTACTGTATGATCACTGTTTCCCAAATGTTGCCAGACTTGAATATTTGTTATTACTTCTACATTGTTTAATAATACCAAATCCAGTAATGCCCCTTTCCTGGTTGTTTTCCTCAATAATTTGAGAGTCATCATTTCTTATAGACCCCCCAAAACCCTCTTTCCTTTCAATGTTAATTTCATTGCTCCAGTCTATGTCCAGATAATACAAATCCAATTGCAAAAGTATTTTGGCTTCCTCAATCTCACAGATATTTGGTGGTTTATATCATATCCCTACAAACATTTTCTTTGTACTTTTACCTCCACTGCTAATTTCTTACCACAAAGTCTCTACAATTTCATCATTAATTCAAGCTCTCCCATTTTATCTGTCATGCTTATTGCATTAGCAAGCATGCATTTAAGTTTTTTTTCCAGTCTCTGCTACTGTTATCTTATCTGCTTCTGCCTTTCCACTCTAATTGGACTTTAGACATTTCTAGTATTATCTGTATTTATTGTGGGTATCTTTTTTGCCAAACTCCAATTTCCCTTCACTCTACCTCCATAACCCTTAGCAATTTCCCCATTCCTATCAATTCTGACTAGTTCATTGTCTTTCTTTTCACTCTCCCCTCCTTCCTAGTTTTAAAATCTCCTCCAATCTTTTTAACACCCTCCCTCTACCCCAGAAGATCCCTATTTATTGAGGTGCAATCCATCCCTGACATAAAGATAGTAAAAGGACTCCAAGTGCTCTAAAAACCCCAAACCCTATATATGTGTTTCATATTTCTTTATATAACATGTTACTTCTTTTTTTTTTTTTACTTACTTACTGGACCAAATGTGAGGGTTATTTGTATTCCATTTGGCTGTTCTTACTAAATAATAAAGGTTGTACATATTAAATATTTGGTATAAACATATTTTAAACATTATTATTTTTTGTTCTCTGTGTTGTTCTTAAGGTACTGTACACCTGTCCTGAAATCATTACACTGGCTCTGTGTTCGTTATAAAATGTAAATATTTGTCGCCATATTTAAGGCAATTAGTTTATTTGTGCTATACTATCAACTTTTGTGTTGCAGTGAGTTGGCAACGACACGTGGGGGTTCTGATTAAATACTTTTTAGTCAGCCTTAAAACGTGTGTAGCCCATGTAACCCACCCCCCCCCCCAGACACAGATTGTGCCTCTAAGGTGTATTGAGGGCTGGCTACATGTGTATGGTGGTGCATACCTGCTTGGAACAGGAGGGCCTGAGTGTCCCGCGTTTGTGTGGGGGATAACAGGGCCAGGCTTCTGGGGTATATGCCTCCATTCTTTAGTGGTTGTGGTGCAGCGCCTCCATTCTCTGGCGAAACCTAGGGGATAGGTTGGAATCTTCCCAGAGAAAGCCCTGGTACCAGGGCGAGAGATTCCAATCGCACACAGTCTTATATAAAACAGCAGCAAGTCTTTATTGTCCTTTAGCAATGATACAACGCACTTATGCACAGCGGCACACAGCAGTTCCTATATCAGCAGTGCACTCCAATTGTATACAGGGGTCTTCCCTCCTCTCCTCTCCTCCAAGTTGTACCCTAGCAGGATGGGCTGTAGGAGGCATCAATACCCCTTGCACCCACCCCAAGAGTATATCCTCTGGGTAAGGCTGGATGTTCTTCCCCTCACCCCCTGAACAGGGTGAGGGCATTGGTCCACCTCTATAGTTCTGTCCGCTCTACTCAGAGGGGCTCTGAGTATCTCTTCCAAGCACCGTTCTCACTCTAAGCATGACTTCTCCGGTCAGACATTCCGCTTGGCTAGGTCCTACTCCAATTCAGACCAGCACTTCACTTCTCAGCTCCCAGGACATCTCTCTCTCTCTGCTCCAACCGAACTCTCAGACTGACTTCTTCTCTCACCATACAGAACTCACTCTCCAGATTCTGACACACCAGCCAGACACTCCAACTCCACAGACTTACACCAACACACACACAGGACAGCCCACTAAATAGATACAGCCCTGCCCCTTATTATGTCAGCAGGACCTCCCCTCTGTCTCAGGCCTGCCACAGAGTCAGGGGCCTACCTCTATCACTCAAGGCAGGACTTAGAGAGGGGGGGAAACCCATGATTACAAATGGCGCCTGCCCTTACCAGGGCTTACTCCAGTAGGAGAAGGATAAGTAGCCCGCTATTTCTCACAGGGGCTACATGTGGAACACAAAAGAGCTTACATTCAGCATATCTTCAAAATAACATAAAGCAGCTTACTTTCAGCAGGGTTAGCATAGTCCATTTTAAACAGTCCATAACATGGCTGAGCCCTTGGTCTGCAAGACTATAGCAGGGTTCCAGGGTAAGCCACAGACTGGAGTAAGTTCCAGACAGCAAGTATCCTGGAATCTCTCCCAGGAGAAAACTGGTGCTACAAATTGTCCACAGATATGTACTATGTATAGTCCAGAACAATAATTGCAATAATTGCATAAAGATAGAACACTCTTCTGTCCAGTATCCCAATAATGAATAAGCCTGAAGTTGAGACTCCCCACTTGGATCGTGCCACGTGACAAACAACGGGTACAGTAGGTGGATAAAAATCAATTAAGTAATATTCCTAAAGGATTTTTTTCCCTGTGGACGTTGCTCAACCTGTAAATACGCTAGACCTTTGAAAAAGATTATGACCTGTGAAGGTAATCTTCATATGAATAGCTTTATGAATTACCATACTGGCTACGTAATATATCTTTTACAGTGTGGTTCTAAAAAATCTTATATCGGACGTACTATTAGACCTGTGAGAGTTAGGATACAGGAACATATTAGACACATTTTGAAAAAAGACTTATTACATCCTGTATTCAGGCATTTTTCTAAATGTAGTTCAGGTGACATTTCTAACTTTTCTTTTTCTGCTCTGGAACATGTACACACTCATCCTAGAGGGGGAGACAGATTAAATAAATTGAATACAAGAGAAATGTTTTGGATTCATGCCTTAAACACGTTACATCCCACTGGTATGAATATTGAATGGGATCTTAAACACTTTTTGATTAAATAATTACTTTATTTATAGATTAATATTTTAAATACTTTTATGATATGTTTAAATGCTTAGAGTATAATTATATATCTCTAGTATGGCTGATTTATGTTTAACAATGATTTATGGGATTTTTTAAATAAAACACATTTATACTTGAATAGATGGTTTTCTTATTAGTTCACAATGTTTCTATAAAATTTTATATAAGGATTTTTTATAAGGATTTCATATTATCACTACCATGTATGTTATTAGTAGGTTTTAAGATGTACTAATATATGATACAATGTGTTGCTTGTTCTGCTACTGATTAACTGGCACTTGTTGTCTATTTTTTGTATATGTATGGATTGGACATGAGTAGCTAGCTTTGTTTTTAATTATACTTTGTGTCATTTTAGTGTCTTGTTTTAACAACTGTGTGTCAATGGTGATGTTTAGATAGTGGGCACTGATTGGCGTTTTTATAGCGCCAGGATTTCTAGGGTTAAGTATTGGTTTATTAGCCTTTGGGTGTGTTATTATCCACCTGAGTCTAGTTTATCTGTTAACCAATCATATATCAGTAGCGCACTATATATACATCATCAGACATAGTGCCAGATACTCTTTGACAAAGTCACTGGTGTGACGAAACGCGTCAGAGTTCGCTCTGTGGCAGATTTTCTCTGTGTATATATGCACTAATAAACCAAACTTTATTTTTATTGCGTGTGGAACTTCTATACCCTTGCGGCAGCAGTGACCGCCTCATTACACTATTTTTTGGAGTAAGTTCCAGGCTTTTAAGCCCTGCTATAATGCTCCAGCTGAGGGCTACATTTAACCAGCTCAGCCCTGGGCTCAGCAGATTTACATGCAAAGTAATTAGTCAGGGAAACTCCTGTCACATGTTGTAACTTTCAAGCTTTCTCTTGCCACCTAATATAGGAAACAAAGGGAGGATTGGGGAGTGATCACAGGGCCACACTAATTGAGTAAAGTGAAAAAATATATAATAATAATGGTAATTGTGAATGTGGGTGCAAACTGTGAACTGATAAGTGAATCAGGCAAAAAGAGGGGGGAGGGGAACACAAAATGAATGAGTCCCCTAAAGAATTCACTAACTGCACACCTACATAATGTAAAATCTAACTTTTAATAAATTTACTTAAAACATATATTACCAAACGTAGTGTACTATGTGTTTTTAAAAAATGAATTAAATATACAATAACGTGCAACCCTGTCAATAAATGTATGATTGTGCAAACCCAAATGCAATATTTCTTGGGTTTGACAGGACAGTGGATGCTGTAAGTTAGGGTATTAACCCCTCTGGAGTTTATATGCAGACTGTAGGTAACCGTATCCTACTCAGTGAGCCTTTAACTGGTCAAAGATCCAGCAATCCTGCAATGATATATATAGCAGCGAACACCTATGGTTGTATTAAATGCATATGCTTGAGAGGTGACGCTGACACAGGCACAATCAATCGAGAATAACCCTCAGTGTAGTTGAGCTGGGACTCACAGTGCCATTGACATAGAGTTACCCAGCAAAGAGGCTCTAATTGTGCATATATCATGTATTGTATGTAGCAGGGAGGCAGACTCACTGCCTGTTGTTATATTTATCCAGCAAAATGCCGTCTGCATAAATAGAGCCAGGAGACTTAAAAGCACTACATTAAAACAGCTCCAAGTAGGAGACTGACACAACTGCGCGTCCAACACGCGTTTCCCTCCAGCAAAGGAGCTTCTTCAGGGACAAATTATTATTTGATTATATATTATAATTAATTATTATATACAATAATTTGTCCCTGAAGAAGCTCCTTTGCTGGAGGGAAACGCGTGTTGGACGCGCAGTTGTGTCAGTCTCCTACTTGGAGCTGTTTTAATGTAGTGCTTTTAAGTCTCCTGGCTCTATTTATGTAGACGGCATTTTGCTGGATAAATATAACAACAGGCAGTGAGTCTGCCTCCCTGCTACATACAATACATGATATATGCACAATTAGAGCCTCTTTGCTGGGTAACTCTATGTCAATGGCACTGTGAGTCCCAGCTCAACTACACTGAGGGTTATTCTCGATTGATTGTGCCTGTGTCAGCGTCACCTCTCAAGCATATGCATTTAATACAACCATAGGTGTTCGCTGCTATATATATCATTGCAGGATTGCTGGATATTTGACCAGTTAAACGCTCACTGAGTAGGATACGGTTACCTACAGTCTGCATATAAACTCCAGAGGGGTTAATACCCTAACTTACAGCATCCACTGTCCTGTCAAACCCAAGAAATATTGCATTTGGGTTTGCACAATCATACATTTATTGACAGGGTTACATGTTATTGTATATTTAATTCATTTTTTTTAAAACACATAGTACACTACGTTTGGTAATATATGTTTTAAGTAAATTTATTAAAAGTTAGATTTTACATTATGTAGGTGTGCAGTTAGTGAATTCTTTAGGGGACTCATTCATTTTGTGTTCCCCTCCCCCTCTTTTTGCCTGATTCACCTAATAAAGGAGTTGCATTCTCAAGAGCTTCTCCGCTAGAGATTTGCGAAACTATAAGAAAATGGCTTCGCAAAATTTTAAGTGTTTTTGCTCCCAAATTCAATTTTTTCCAGAGTCAGGTACAGAGGCTGATGCAATGTACACCATTGTCAAACTGTCCCATCATAGTGCCACTGGTTGCACACTTGCTGCGGCTGCTGCTCCTGCCTCCAAAATTGTGCCACTTGAAGTGGAAGAAGGCCCAAACAGGATTAGGCCACTACTGAGAAGAGTAGTGATGCTGTTGCTCGTGGCTCTGTTGATGATGATAATGAAAATAAGGGAATGATGATTGGAGATAGATGGACAGTGTCTGGAGGGGGAAACACTTCCACCCCTGGTAATTAGAGAACACCATAGTCCTGGATGTGGACATATTTTTGCCTCCCACCCCAGGGAACTATGCATGGTTCAGGAAAGATCAACTGCCCGATATGTAATGTTACCATTTGTAAAGGGAAGAAAGTGGCTCATCTTGCCACTGCACTGCACAGCCACCTGTGTTATTATCATGGGAAGACCTACTGTAGTAATGACACTGCCAGCAGTCTTCCTCTAGAGAGCCATATAGTCATCCACAACATAACCAGAACTATGAGCAGCTGTAGGACTAGGGTTGCTAAGACATGCAATTGTCTTTCTTGTGAACCTGTGCCGTCTCCCCATTTCCTATCATTACTACCACTACCTGTAGTACACATCCAATCACAGCAGGGACTGAGAATAAAGGCAGGGCCAGGAATTAAGAGTGGGAGACCATTGAAACCTTACTGGGCATTGTTGAGAATACAGTGACTATTCTGTAAGAAAACAGACAGTGAGGACAAGAGATGCCATAATGGAAGACGACATGTTGAGTTATCATCTCACAGTGTATGAGTGACACAAGCAAATGTTGGAGAGAGACACATAGGGCTGCCTCCTCCATCACTCCTCCAACCACAGATTGCCTAGTGTTTTTGTTTTAATTAATAATTTTTTTCTCTTTGGTCCTACTCAGTCTTTTCGGTATGTGGTGATCATTGCTATGGCCATCACCAAAGTCTGTACGCCATTTCTGCTGCCTTTCTTTTCTATATACCGCTTGAAGTCTTACTACTTTTTTTTTATTAATACTACATTTCTATTATTTACATTTTACTTTATTGTACTGGTTGAATTGTGTGCAGCATTGTGTGCAGCATTGTGTATAACAATAATAGTCAAGTGTATGTATATATGAATAAATGGTTTAACAGAATGTACATGTTGTGTATACATATATATATATATATATATATATATATATATATATATATATATATATATATATATATATATATAGATATACACACATATATACATAAACACTGTATATATATTTATTAATTTATACATTGATTAATCTAATTGATTAAATTACCTGTACCCTATAAAAGACATTCCCACAGGGTCATAGTCACACGCCTTGATGAAGTCACTGAAATTGGTGACGAAACGCATCGGCACACGGGACTTACTTTCTATTGGTCCAACGGAGTGATGTCATGATGCTGCTACAGGAGATACCACAGGCAGCTCCCGAGGAGAAGTGAACTCCTTACAGCAGAGCCTCACAGGCACAGACACAGAGCCTCTTAGGCACAGGGGGACCATGTGTATTAACTGTCCATTTCTGTGATTCCTTATGGTTAGCATGGGGGGTTCTACACACCCCTGTAGAAACTGGTCTAATAGAAAAGATAACTAGAGGGAGAGGGGGGGGGGAAGGAAACCCTCGCTACTGCTAGCTGGATGTATGTGAAGTGGAGGTGCTACTATCAGGGGATAAACAGATAGGGTAACAACAAAAGAGCAAGAGCCCCAAGGAGAGCACTCACACACTAGTATATATGAACAGGTGTACCAGATACCATGTGGTGATGGGGAGGAGTGAGTGAACTGTAAAATTGTATAATCATTTATTTGAGTCGTGACTCAGAACAATAAAATATAGGGGAAACGCTGTGGGTCAAGTGAGATACTATTATGAGCCAGTATACAGCGAATTATAATTGGACGAATGGACCAGGGTAACAGTCCATGTGCTATCTAAACTCCTATATTGACCACTGCTGATGTAGACAACTGCATATATCAGTATAGGCCCCACCGTAGTATGTGGTAGGGGATAACACTGATGTCCTATGATAAGGATATGGCCAGATACGTGCTGAGGTAGATAGTCACAGTGAATAACTATAAGCCTACTAGCAAATAAGCAGTGCGTAACTATAAGCCTACTAACTATAAGCCTACTAGCAAATAAGCAGTGCGTATTAGTGGTTATCTAAACAGTACATTCCCATTATTGGGAATCAAACATGTTAACAGACACTACTTGTGTACTGTTTAGATAACCACTAATACGCACTGCTTATTTGCTAGTAGGCTTATAGTTATTCACTGTGACTATCTACCTCAGCACGTATCTGGCCATATCCTTATCATAGGACATCAGTGTTATCCCCTACCACATACTACGGTGGGGCCTATACTGATATATGCAGTTGTCTACATCAGCAGTGGTCAATATAGGAGTTTAGATAGCACATGGACTGTTACCCTGGTCCATTCGTCCAATTTTAATTCGCTGTATACTGGCTCATAATAGTACCTCACTTGACCCACAGCGTTCCCCTATATTTTATTGTTCTGAGTCACGACTCAAATAAAGGATTATACAATTTTACAGTTCACTCACTCCTCCCCATCACCACATGGTATCTGGTACACCTGTTCATATATACTAGTGTGTGAGTGCTCTCCTTGGGGCTCTTGCTCTTTTGTTGTTACCCTAATAGAAAAGATCCCTGAAGGACCCAGCACTTTAACATCTTGACAGTTCGTGTTATTTCCACCCATACATCAATTTGTGAGGTGATTATTTAACCTATTGAGGTGTTTCCCTTTTCTCCCCTTGCTTGTTTCTATATACTGTAGGACTTTAGGGGAGAGTTGGTTAGTCAGTTTCTCATATTTCACAACATTAAGGACATTGTGGTTATTCCATATCTAATTTCATCACTTGTGGGACAATCCGTCAATTTGTTACAATCAATTATAAATCCACTATTTTTTTTCTTAATTAGTGAGTATTGTCTTTTTTAAACGGATTAAATAGCAAAAAAAATTATTAATACGTGGAGTGTGTGCGCTTTTCATTTTTTCTTAAAATATATATATATATATATATATATATATATATATACACCTTTATATATAGTGGCCAAAACTGCCCTTTTGGCGAAAGGTTTTTTTTTTTCTGGGATCCTTACACCCACTGTCTTCTAGGGTAAACCGTAACACAGGACAGATCCAGCTCTGGTTTAAGGGTTTTTATTTGCTTTAACACTTCAGCAGGTGAAGCAAGATAAACAAAATCAAAATAAATACTTGCTCTCTTGAGCATTAACTAGACAGATGTGTCTATCTACAGTTGGGTGGCTTCCCCACTTACCAACTAACATAAATGTAGGTATCAAACAAAATAGCTACAGACAAGTGTCTGTTTTTAGCAGTGCAGCTCTCTTGGCTGGAATAGGGGGAGGGTGAATTGGTCCAGCCTGGTCTTTTTAAACACTGCTGATTTGGCCCAGGTGATCTGTAGCTGGCTTCATAAGCACAGCCTCCACTGTTTTGTGCAATACCTGACCTGGATCTCCAAAGGCAGCTTGTAAGGCTGTGGAGCAGGATCCTCCCCATGGCCTTTAACTCTTAGCAGGGACAGGTAGCATTTGTCAAAGCAGGCCTTATATACCTTCCATCCACAACTACACCACACTTCCTCTCACAATTATAAACAGAAAAAGAGAAAAGCTGCGCCTCTGATTTAAAGTGAACCAATAAAAATAAATGTAAAATTGCTAAAGATAGATCTAAAACAAATGTGAACTATTGTGGGTGAATACCTGAATGACAATAGCAAAATTAACATGGACCTAAAAGTCATATAGTAAGCCCATAATAAATACAAAACAACATATATAGAAAAAAGCAAAAAAGTGATAAACCAGTCCTCAAATAGTTCCAGTGAGAATGTATGGATGCTGGTATGGAGGGTCTCCGGCAGCTCTCAATGTGGACAAACCGCGTCCACAGGGTATCTAGAAGGAAAAAAAGAGGAGAGAGCGCACGCCCATAGCGTAAAATTGTAGATTTAATGAGGGGAAGGAGGGGAGGGGGGGTAAAAAACGCACTTACAAAAGTACAATAAAATCAAGCATATGTGATAATAATCACCACCATCCGGTTATACTGCATAATCTTGGGGCAATCTCAGACTCCAATTGTGAAGGATCGACGTCCCAGCAGGTTTCCAGGGCTGGTATGCTGTGTAGAAATCCAAGAAAGTAGCTCCGTATAGTGTAAGTCTCTATTGCACTCGCGCATGGATGAGTCCACTCCAGCGCTTGGTAATGACTTCAGTGTCAATGCGTCTGACGTAATGACGCTCCCTGACGCGTTTCGTCAGTCACGGCTAACTTTTTCATGGAGCGTCATTACGTCAGACGCATTGACACTGAAGTCATTACCAAGCGCTGGAGTGGACTCATCCATGCGCGAGTGCAATAGAGACTTACACTATACGGAGCTACTTTCTTGGATTTCTACACAGCATACCAGCCCTGGAAACCTGCTGGGACGTCGATCCTTCACAATTGGAGCCTGGGATTGCCCCAAGATTATGCAGTATAACCGGATGGTGGTGATTATTATCACATATGCTTGATTTTATTGTACTTTTGAAAGTGCGTTTTTTACCCCCCCTCCCCTCCTTCCCCTCATTAAATCTACAATTTTACGCTATGGGCGTGCGCTCTCTCCTCTTTTTTTCCATATATATATATATATATATAAATATATATATATATATATATATATAAACACACACACACACACACACACACACACACACGCTCAAAACTTTAGGTAAAGTAGGTTGCTGCCAAGCAAAGTAAAGCCCTGAGTATGTTTCTGTCAGTTTCCAACAACCCAAGCCCTGTTTTAGAAACTACAGTAATGTTTTCATTCTGCAAGAACGCTAGAAACACCTTTCATCTATTTCAATTAGTTAGGATTAGAAAGTGAATGAACTACAGTATAATGATAATGACAGTCACATCTTCCTGAAGATTCCCTTAAGGTTTCCACTTGCAGTCAGTCATGTAAAAGAGGAACAATCACATTTGTTCCTTTCTGACTTTGAGCACTGAGCTAATGTAATTAAATAAAAGAACTATACAAATGTTATTGCAACTGCTTTAGGTTTGGACAAATAAGCATTAACATAGAACTAAAGAATTTAATGAAAATGATTTGTACTGACACATCATGAGCACAAATGTATTCTATGAATTAAATATACGACTCTTTGGATTTGTATATGAATAAATGTTCCCATAATAAACTATAGTACATTCAGAAGCTGATTTAAAATAAATTATGTAATTAATTTTTCTTCAATACAGATGAAAAGCTTACAAAAATTAATTTGAATGACTGCAGACATTAATACAAAACCTACTAGTTTTAAGTTAACAAAATGCGTACTTCTCAATTTTGTAAGAAATGTCGGAAATATGACAATTTTCATACAAAAAGGACATACTGTTAAGAAATCTGGGTCAAACGTATCAAATACTGAATGCACAAAAAACAAGGGCAAATACCGTTGTGATTTAAACCAAGTGAACACATTTAGTGGAAGTGAAATACATTTATACAGTCCTTTGATAAGGTCCAGCTCTGGAAGTGGACTCAGCCCAAGTCCAAAGGTAGAGCAGAAGGCGAAGATCAGGAGTGCACTCAAATCACGGTGTATATAAAAAGAGAAAATTCACAAATAGTGCACAAATAGTGCAATAACGTTTGCTTAAAACGTGAATAAAGTAAAAGTAATTAAGTGTTTACTCACAGATTCCGTGAGTATATTATAGCCTTGCGGTTATGTAGAGTAACCACCTCATAGGTATTCACATAGAGATGTCCGACAGAACCAGATGTGTATTGTGGAGGTGTAGGGAGGGGAGATTTCCATTATGAAAAATAGAGGACACAAATATTAGTGCAGGTTGCTTTATCACAATATCAATAAAATAAGTAGTGCACTCACAAACAGGCTTTGGATTCAAGCAGTGGGACCACCCCGGGTCAGACAGTGTAGAAAGGACAGTATTCCCTCCTTCACTTGTAGTCCACCTATGACGTCCATCCGCATAGAAAGATGGCAATATCCAAGGAAAGAGGAACTTATTCTTGGCCAGGGATTTCATCAAATAGTCCACTAATAGCTTGAGGGATCCTTCTGCAGTTTGTGATGCTTACCCTACGTGTTTCACTCCGCTAGAGCTTCATCATGGGGTAGTAGTAATATTCTCCTCTTCCACCTCTATCTTTTAAATGTCCCACCGACGCCGGGAAACGCGTGACATCATCGCATCATGACATTAGTAATGTCACAACGCAAGGCGCACGTCTGTGATGTCACCACGCACCGTACGCACCATAAACACAAGGGTAGCCATGGCGACGGTCGCACAAAGGCTAAGTCCGTGGTGCCCTTAGCAGAGTAGGCCAATCACAGTGGGCTGCACTGCAAACAGGCAGGTAAAAACATGTATAAAAAAGGCATATATAAAAGAGGCAGAATGACTAATCCAAACGTATCAAAGTAAGACATTTACAGTTGTTAGCTTTTTGGCAGGCCGTAAAAAGTGCCAGAAACACAAATGTGTGCAGCTGTAATACACAATGAATAGATTGGTAAAGACAGCCAGTCGCTAACTATACCACAGCAGGTTCAAATTAATGTGGAGTAGTATTAAAATCTGAATGAGGAGATAAAGTCTATCAACGATACAACACATGCACCTTAATCGTGACCACAGCATGATTTATACCTATCAATTATGAAACCTGATATGGATCTCACCAACTTCTAGCATCAGTCTATTCTTACCTGAACCTGTTTTGGTATTGTTGATTGACATCTCCTGATGCAGATTTTACTAACTTTAGGACTGCTCCACATTAATTTGAACCTGAATGGTATTGTTATCTACTGTCTTTATTTATCTATTTATTGTGAATGACTCTTTTTGTGCACGTCTCCAGACAGTGTATTTTAACCTTTATCTAGCATATTAGAGAATATATATATATATATATATATATATATATATATATATATATATATATAAACAAGAAAAAACAATTTGAAGTAGCGCCGCTAAATATCCCAGTTAATGATAAGATAATAATAAGAGAGGCAGTAGCTATAATTGGATGTGCTTAGAGGGGCAGCTAAAGTAAGGCTAATACACTATGATAAAACTTTAAAAAATACAATATCAATGCAATCTCCTGACAATTAACCCTAAAGAGTAAAAATAAAAATCTAAAAAATATATTTATTAAGTAAAAAATAGAAAAAATTGCCAAAAAATAAAAAGATGTAATAAAAAACATTCAATACTTAAAGTCCTGTTCCAGTGGTAATGTCTTTGGTTTCTTGCAGCCCGTTTCAAAGGGATCACCAGTCACTAATGATATCTAGAAAAAAGGAAAGAGAAAGAAACAGGCGCACACCTAGTGCATTACCACAATAAAAATGTATTGAATGAACATAAAATCTTACAAATGCCCACTCACAAAAGTACAGCAAATATAGGCGTGTATGAGATAGGCTCTCATGTGCCAAGCAGCTCGATCACCAGCGTCCGTCCGCAATCAATGGCGTCGTCACGTGAGTTACCTCCGTGGAACCGGAACCGGAAGAGGGGTCCTTAGCCTTCGGTGTTCAATAGGACAGGTCCCTCCAGGAAACAGACACCTCCAATGTAACTGATGTAATAGGTTGTTAGCCGGGAGAGCAGCACACGGGAGCCAAAATTCTACAATCAAACTGCAGCAGTGTTCGTGGGCAAATGGCGGCCAGAGTCTAGCCACGCCCTACGCGTTTCGTCATCAAATGACGACTTCTTCAGGGGGCCCTCCAAGCACCAGTCCTTGGTATTTATAGGGAGGTAACAAGCAATTTAGCCAATAAAATATTTAAAACAGTCAATTAGTCGATTACATATACATATACCTTGATTATTAAGGAGTAGTGTACGCAATGTCAATATAGCAACAGTACTGATGTTATCAATATAAATAATTGAGTGGATGATCTAGAGATTAGTCATCAAACAGCACTAGTAAATGTATTTTGATTAGATTATTGGAGATTATTTCAAGACAGACAAGAAAGAGGAATTTCACAAACCATATCTGTAAAATATAAATAATTTCTTAAAAGACTTCTTAAAAAACAACAATAATTGGTTAGTCCAAAATACAAATCACTGATATCTAATTTGAACTATTGATTAATGACATCATATACATAAATCCATAATTACCACCAGGATAGTTAACTAATTTATCACCAAGATAGTTACCCAATGTTTGGATGCCAGCATGGAGTCCGAGGAGGCAAAGTTAGATGGATCCAAAGCAACGACAGAGAAAAGGAAGTGAAGGTGACTTGCAATGTGATTTTAAATATTGTGGTGTTTAATTAAACATGTGCATGAAGGGTGTTATCATACATAATATATAAAAAAAAAATATGTTGGAATATTGTGTTGGTGTCTATAATCTAATGAAAATATAAATTATATGTGTATATAAATAAGTGTATTATATGTGAATATCAGTGTTTAATGAATGAATTATAAGTGTGTGAATATTGTGTGTTGTATAATTCATGAATAAAAATTTCTGAGGTATTGTCCATTACTTGTATATAATTGTAAATGTATTTATTTTTATTTTTTTGTAGTGTAGAATGCTTATATAAATGCATCACATTTTATAAAAACATTTTTTAACAGGGCATGTTTTCAAGCATTACAGAGTATGCATATGTTTGCAGAATACGTTTGCAGCATGGCATTATGCATTATATTATTTGCTAAATGTGTGTTTTCCTGCATGACACAGTGCAAGGATGTGCAAACTGGGGGATGTGAGATTTTCAGGGGGGGGGGGGCACGGCCGGTTGCAGTGGCCCTGTGCTCTTCTCCAAGGCATTTCATTTAATGCCAGGGGATCGCGTAAGGCCTCTGCAACTCTCAACTTACCAGGATGGTGACGCATTGAAATGGCAATGCGGCATTAAATGACGCTGCGGACCATGTGACATGATGTCACATGATCCATCACAATGGCAACACAGTGTCATTTGACGCTGCTGGGTCACAGCGTGATGTCACATAACCCTGCGGCATCATTTGATGCCGGAAAACAAGGTAGGGGGGATGCCTGCACCGGGGGGGCAGGAAGGGGGGCACAGCACCAATAGTTTGTGCAACCCTGACATAGTGTATATATATTTCTGGAATCTCCTTCTGTTATTGCATGGCATTATGCATTTTATTATTTGCCAAAGGCGTGTTCTTATGCATGACACTTCCTTGACAAGCCCCCACACGTCAGGACCATGCCTCCACCCCCTTGCTCGCTTTCCAAAAACCTACAGTCCACAGACCGCCAGAGAGGAAAGCTAGCGTGAGGCATGTAGCACTGTATCACTCTCGCTTGCTTTCATTATAGACAAAGCCTTAGTGCTAAAGTTCAAAGTTCATATATTTTAGGACTTGAAAATAATATGAGGCCTAAACACCTCTGCCCCCTTTACTTACACTTGCCGAAGAGAGAGGCAAGACCCAAACTAACTTAGCCCCCTCTTAACCTTATAGCTGGTTATAAACACAAACCTAATTATTCCCTTTTTTAAAGGGCATTGCGGAATTGTTTATAAAGACGCAAACCAGAAAAACAGACTGAGAAATAAAAATGCACTCAAAAAAAACCTCGAGAGGCGGCTAAAGTTAGAAGTCAAAAGGGCCTTGCTCTGGTATGTGGTCTAGACCAAAGAACAAGAAGAAAAAGAACATGTATTTGGTAAGAAGAAGATCCAGTGATATACACAATTTTTTCTCGCCTATTAAGGGGGATAGAGAAAATGTACTTAATAGGCGAGAAATGTATTGGATTTATACCTTGGGCACCCTTCACCCACTAGGAATCAACCAGGATTGGGAGCTAAAACATTTCCTGGTGGATTAAACCATACTCAGAGGGGTGTCCAGGTGTAATTCTATTATACCATCTTATGAACCAGTACAGTATAAGAATGAATAAGATTGGATGAAATCAGGTTTCATATAATATTTAATAGATTCTGTTGGATAACATTTAATTTCTTGCCTATAACACGAATATTTGTCCCTCACAGTCCACAAAAATACCCCTTATGGATTAATTTGAAAAGTTAATAACAAACAGAATATTGTATTAGAGTGTATACTTTTAAATTTGTCCTCCATTTTTTCTAAGCTGCTAGTTTAACCATTCAACACATGTTCTATCAGCCTTTGTTTTTAAACTAGTGTTTTTATTTCGTTTTAACATTTTTTTGTTATTATGATATGTATTGTATATATCACATGGGCCGTCTGCTGTGTAGCTATCTATGACAAATCGTGACTTTATGCTTATACTGGCCACATTGCTTCCAGCTGAGAAGGGGAGTATTACACTCTTGTGACCAATCATAAGCTATCAGGGGGTATATAGTAGACGCCGCATGTGAAGGGAAGTCACTCTTTGAAAAAGTCTGATCCCAGACGAAACGCGTCAGAGTGTTCACTTGCTGTTGTTCATGTTGCATAACCAATAAAGTTTTTTATTTTTTCACTTGCGTGAGGCTGATTGGAGGAGCTGTGACCGCCGCGTCATTTCCTTTTTCCCTTCCTTACTTAGTTTGAAAGGCACCTGATGAGGGCTATCACTAGAGCTGAGTGTTTATCTGGATGCTCATATTATAAAAGCTTCATTAGTAAGATGATATTATTTAACTATTCACTGTAATAGTTTGAAGGGTTCTTACATGTATAAATGCAGCAACGAGTATCCGAACACTTGCCTTTGAAAATATGGGGCAATCTCCCAGTAATGCTGCAACATTTCTGTGACATTTCTGCCAACAGACTAATGGCCCATCGGATTAACACAGCGGGGGTCCCTGGCAGTCTCATTCAGTTTGAATGGGACTGCCAGGACCCCCGCTGTGTTAATCCGATGGGCCATTAGTCTCTCTGCAGAAATGTCACAGAAATGTTGCAGCATTACTGGGGTATTGCCCCAGATTTTCCCAGGCAAGTGTTCGGATACTCGTGGCTGCATCATTATGTAATTCATATTGTTATATTGAGCATGTTGGGAGTGTTTAGAGTGCCATCCAGTGTTTTTTGTTAATAGAGAATACATAGCACACTTATAACCAATGTTTCGGTCCAGGAAGGATCTTCCTCGGGGGTGTGTCAGCACTCCACTGAGGAAGGTCGTTCCTGAACCACAACGTTGGTTATAAGTGTGCTATGTATTCTCTAATACAGGTTTTCATGTTTACATTTGAGTGCTGTTTCTTGATTTCTCTCACGAGGAAACAGTTTGTTCTATTGATGCTTATGGAACATGCACCAATAAATAATATTGATTGCTGGAGTGCCAGCTGCTTCTCATTAGGTGTATATATATATATAAAATAATGCATTCAGCGCAACAAGATAACTATATATATATATATGAGAGAACAAAGGTAGTAGCGCCAGAGTAGAACTAAGAGTGAAATATACCTAAATAGTGACTAAAGTGTTTTAAGCTAAATATTGTGAATAAAATACATAAATTCTAATCAACATATAGATATCCATAAAT
This sequence comes from Ascaphus truei, assembly GCF_040206685.1. NCBI lineage: Eukaryota > Metazoa > Chordata > Amphibia > Anura > Ascaphidae > Ascaphus > Ascaphus truei. The sequence goes on along the minus strand of NC_134485.1, from coordinate 300,054,160 downwards.
AATATTGTGTAACACAATAAACTTAATATAGTGTAGTGCAAAAGTGTAAAAGATGAATTTATAAAGTCCAACCAGTCCTTTGATGTTAGTCAATGAATATAGGTAAATAATGCTGATAAAGGGCCCTTTGAGAAAGTCGCCCAGTGGTGACGAAACGCGTCAGGGACTCTGATAGCGCGATTACGTCATTACGACGCTGCGCACGCGCACGAGGCCACATCCAGCGTGGGATTCATACGGCGGCCATTCGAAGTGGAGAGGCGATTGTCTGGACTCCGGTGGACAAATTTTAGTCGGCAAACAACACCCCTGGCATCCGGTGAGCTGCGATCTCTTCACGCAGCCCTGAGGGAGCCCACAAGTGCGGACGTTTGCAGCACAGATACCGGATGGTGGTGATATTATCACAAATTGCCTTATTATCATTTTAATCTTGTTCTTCCCCCCCCCCCCTTCCCTTCCCTTTTTAATATTAAATACACAGTTTTATGCTATGGGGCGTGCACTCTCTCTTTTTATTTATTTATATATATATATATATATATATATATATATATATATATATATATAGAACACAACATTAAATTCAAAGCAGTAGTACAAAAAGAATACCGAATGCCTGCATAGCCATTTAAACCTGCTATATTATCTCATGTGGTTTAATATATTAGAAACATTAAGTCACAATGTTGCAGTCCTTATATTACAGTACATTCTTATGCTATGTAGATATCCGTATTTCTAATTAATCAATGCTTTATTTATGCCAAATAAAGTATTGCTACTGTATAATCCAATCAATATTAAATAACAAACTAGTTAACTGTGTAACATGTAAGAAGGCCATGACGAACATAGCAAAGACTTAGTATAAAATGTATGGGTTATGTATTCCATTTTACATGTATTTAGATTTTTAGCCAATAAAAAATTTAATGGTATTATTTTACATGATACCACAGTTATGTGTTGCTCCAATTTTGTATTATAATTTTGTAAAATTGAAATACAACATTGACCACAGTAATCTAAAATATAAAGTAACTGTGTGCTAATGCCCATGGTGTACAGCTCACTGAAATCAAACTTCCAGATTCCCTCAAACCAGCAGAATCATACAGCAAACATACTGTATTCTATATAAACTAAATAGTACAATTTAACAATTATCCATATACTGTATATTTTTCTGATTCTACTATATACAGCACTCAAGAAATGACCTATACCTCGCATGACGCTCTATATTTCCAGAGGTAGTTATTGATGCATTTCTATCTAGTTGTTAACAATGATAATAATACTTTTTGTAATTTTTTTATTGTGCTAATAATTCTGGTCATCCATCACATGACATCCAATATCCTATGGTAAAACTGATGTGAGGAGTTATACTCGTCTCATTAAGTATTGTTACAAATTTTCTCTAAACTTTTCTCTAAACTGCATTATAACTGCACACTCAACAGTACATCACAAGAATAGATTAGTCTAAAAAAATACAGGTACAGTATGCTTGTGAAAGGCTGCTCCATTTTCTGAAAACTGGAAATCAAGTAATACTTAGCTGTTTCTAAACTCATCTGTCCAACCTCTTCCTATGATCTCATTCAGTGGACTAACTCTCCCATCAATCATGATGGTCACCCACTTGACCTTGTTTTCTCTCGTGTCTGCTACCTTCTTAATGTATAACCCACACTATCTCATCTCTGAACCCCACCCTTCTGTCTCTCTCACTTTTCTTCTGAAACCTCTTCTGCCCTTAACCTCTTCAAACACTTTCCATGACCTAAACACAATAGACACGTTTTAGCTCTTTACATCTCTACAACGCCTTCTCTCTCCCCTGCCCAGACTCAGCAGCCTTCCTGTATTGCAGCTCCCTTTCACCTGCCCTTGACAAGGTTGCTACTGCCACCTCCCTATTAAGCCTCAACCTCTGCACATTTGTAAAACACTTTACCCCCAGAAGTGCTCTCACAGTGATGAACGGCAGTAGAGAAAAATTACACGCCTAATCAGTACTAATTGATTTGCTCTTAATAAAATGCAGCCCACTCTGTCTAAAAAATTCTTATTTTGTGTTTCTTGTATCTGCTCTGTCCTCCAACTTTTAATGCTTGAACTCCATTTTCAACTCCCTTCTCTACTCAACCTCACTACCTTCCCCCACTACCTTTACAGCTCAAGAACATGCTACACATTTCAAAAAAATAATTGATATTATACAAAATCAAATATCATATTGTATATCCAAAACCATGCTAACATGTCCCCTCTGCCTCCAAAGCTACATTTGACTTTCTCTCCACTACTACTGAAAATAAAGTCTACCACCTTTTCTTTTCCCCCCTCCCCCGGCCCCCTCTCTCCTGCACTGAGGGTAGAATGGCCGCACACTTATTAAAAAGGAGAGGGAGAGGTTTGACTATCCAGAACTTTTTCAAACCCATTCAGTGAAGGAGGGGGTGGGGGGGAGGGGCACAGCTGGACAACACTAGAAGTAGGCCAAGGTTGGCACAACATCATTGCATTTTGTGCATGGAACAAATTTTAAAGTTATATTCAAACCAAGAAAATCTAAAAAGTTAGCTGATTACCACAATACTGCTTGATATACCCCAGTACTACAGTCTTACAAAGTTTCCTCCAAAATTTACACAGGGAGAAATCCCTGTCTACTGCTTTCCCTACTTGTATGTATTACTTAGAAATGCTCCTAATTTCATTTCTACACTACATCCTTAATAGTTTGGATTATTCTAATTAACTAGACAGATTTACTAAGCATTAGGAAATTAGATGGCTAAATATTAAAGAGTTTAACTGGAGGATAAAAATCAATTTTGTAAATGTAGCCAACATGCCTAGTGTGGCTACTAGTCTGCCCTCGCTGGCATGCAAGTTCTGGTAAGAACAGACAGTACCAGTAATAATCATGTGTTTTCCTCAACAAGGCTTTTTCCTTGAGTGACAGGGGAGGAGGTGGGGCTAGGTCTGTGTTCTGCCCAATCCTGGGTTCAAACCTAGTGCCTTCCCCCTACTGTACTTAAGGGAATTGCAACCCCAAATTCATTAGTGTCTCTACCATTGAGAGAGCCAAGCTTTCACGCAGGACAGCGGTGCACTGGCAGGCCCTGATCCTCTTCCCTAAGGGAGAGAGTGAGTGATTACCTTTTAACCTGGTCCTGCTATAGGGCTGGGAAAGAGCAGGGACTGCTGCGGGTGCCCTTGAACCATACTGAAGAACCAGAGACCTTCCCAAGTTTGGATACAGATCAGTGACTGTATTGGGCAGGACTACCTTGATACTGTGATTTTGCAGAAGAATAAAGCCGGTTCTAGTTGAATATACTTTCTGCCTGCTGATTGCCGCAGACGATAGCGCGATGTATCTCTTTCCCGTGGATGTATCACTTCTCTCGTCAAGGCAAAGCAGTGGCCGTGGGTCCCTTGTGCTTCGCCAACCGGCATGTACCCCAACCGACACTGTAAAAGCAGACGTTAACTGTGACACTGAGTGACTGCGGAGTCCAGTACCGATGACAGCAATGGTGCGGCCTTAGCAGCAGAGGAGCATCTCAGCGGTGGCGGCTTGGTCGGCGAAACAGCATCCCATTCGGCGAGTCCTGGGATTCTGATGAGTCAGAGGAATGACAATCCACCTCCTTACCTCTGACAGGACCCGATGGAGACTTCTGGTGGGGAGGTACATTCCGGTGCCCACACCTATGCAGATGGTGATGACACACCTAAGCAAAGACCGGGTGTCAACGTACGTCCGGTGCAGGATATCGACCTTTACCAGGATCCCGCGAGACCGGAATCAGATGACGTCAGCAGAAAGGCGACCGCCGGGGTGGTCGAGGAACTTCCGATTCCCGCTCTGGTGAGTACTGCTTTACATAGCACTGGCGTGAGACACTTTATGAAACATGTTCTGGCGCATCTGGTTTGCAGAAAAGCTGTGAATCCAGTGAGTACGACAACATTTTCCCCCAAAGAAAAATCTCAAGTACCAGGACCATGTAATGGGCCGGAAACCCCAGCCAATTGTGGGACCTCATATCGTGAGCATATCTCTGGTATCCAGTCAGCTCTGTAATGTGCAGCGTTTCGAAATAAAGCTGATTTTTAACCACTCCTGGCTGAGTTCCATCATGCAGTGACCGCCATCATCTTTCCAAGACCCTACTAGTGCTGCCCCACATGTGCTTGCGAGACCATCGTTTTCTAAGAGCGCTAAGAGGTGGGCCTAAAATCGTCTGAAATCAGCATTCTTTATCTAGGCCCCGTGGGATGGGGACATTGATTTGAGTTTAGCTCTGAGAAGGATGAGACTTTGGGGGGGGGGGTACTTTGGTGGGACCTCTGACCTCTGTCTCTGAGTCACTGACACGGGTGGCCCCATTAGCTAGGGTATTACCTAAATACAGATATTCGGCCTATCTTACTGACGACCGCATTGCCTATTTTATGGATGTGTGGAAGCTAGGCAGATCTATTTACATGGATAGAGTGGAGTATGTTCCAGAACGACACCCAAAGAGGGTATTTTTAGTTACAGTACTGGTGCTTTGGTCCATAAGCCAGACCCACAGCATTGCTATTAGATAGTGAATAGATTATTCATGTTGCGAGGAACCAGGGTAATTTCTATACAGTATGTATAGAAAAAAGGTGGTGCTCAAGTGCCTGGTCCTGTCTCCATAGTTATAGTCCAATAGTAAGAAAGGTTGACAATGCTGGGAGCTGTTAGCAATAAAACAGTAGTTCCAATCACAGTCTTACACCTATATAAGGGGCTCTATATCACCCTGAAGGTAGGGGGTAAGCATGACTATACTCCTCCCCTCCTCATTGGGATGGCCCTAAGGTAAATAATGTGTACTCACTGTTGTCCCCATCAGTGTTCCTTTGCGTGCAGCTGTGTCCAGATCCAGAGATATCCAAAAGCAAATTTATGTACAACGCACAGCAAGCAGAGAGACAGGTCTAGCAAAATAACTACTTTATTGAAAAAGCATAAAAAGCGGAGAGAGCGCAACACATCTACATGTTTCGTGCAGGTTGTGCACTTTATCTGTCTGTATGCTGTATTATCTGTATATCATGTGTGCATACTGCTGTGATAAACACTGTTATGATTGTTATGTTTCCGTTTCAGATTTCGGTTGCAAGTGGGGACCATTGGATTCCACCAGAGGGAGAATGTAGCCATGCCTAGTGTGGCTACTAGTCTGCCTTCGCTGGCATGCAAGTCCTGGTAAGAACAGGCAGTGTCAGTACCAATGATGTATTTTTCCCACACAGGCAGTTTCCTTGAGTGACAGGGGAGGAGGTGGGACTAGGTCTGTGTTCTGCCCAATCATGGGTTAAACAAAGTAGAAAGAATGGGAGTCTCACACCCCCTAGTGGCGCTTCTCAGTGCATTCCCAACTTGGTAAATATGTAATCGTAGTATTCCTTAATCACAATAGCTGTCAGTGTAACAAAGTGTCCTACGTAGCCACAATATGTAACAGTGGTCCAGTCCCCCCAATAGCTTCTGGCATGAGGTAAGTCTTATATGAGTGGGACCAGTAATAACAAGAATAAACTCACTGTTTGGGCGTGGATGCAAACACTGGCAGCGTCGGCGTGCTCCTACCAAGATGAGTAGCAGAGATTGGATGATATGCGGAGGTGCAGCTGCCTTGTGAAAAAGATTCAGACCTGGGACTTACGCGTTTCGCACAGGAGACTGCACTTTATCAAAGGTACTTTTTGATAAAGCGAGGTCTCCCATGGGAAACACGTAAGAGTGGTTCGTCTGGCTGCTATATGTCATTAAAGCTGTTTGCACTTACCCGTGATCCAGTCCCGGTCTGAATCTTTTTCACAAAGCAGCTGCTCCGCCGCATCTCGTCCAATCATGGGTTAAGACCTAGTACCTTCCCCCTACTGTATTTAAGGGAGTTGCAACCCCAAATTCATTAGTGTCTCTACCATTGAGAGAGACAAAGTATCACGCAGGGTTGCTGTGCACTGGCAGGCCCAGATCCTGAGAGTGAGAGATTACCTTTTCCCCTGGTCCAGCTAGAGGGCTAGGGAAGAGCAGGGACAGCTGCGGGGGCCCTTGACCTGTAGTGAAGGTCCAGGGACCATCCTGAGTTTGGAGACAGATTAGTGACTGTATTGGGCAGGACTGCCTTGATACTGTGAGTGTGCAGAAGAATAAAGCCAATTCCAGTTGAATATACCTTCTGCCTGATGTGTGCTCTTACTGGAGGGAGAGGTAACTGTTCCTACCATAGGAGATAGCCTCCATACATCTGGAACTTACAGCAGATAGAGGCGCTGTGCACCATGGAGTAAATGTCAGGCACATACCTCAGAGAAACAAAAAAAGAACAGCGCCAAAAAACCATTGTGTAGTATAATAAAATAATTATTTATAGTGTAAGGGTGAGTATTGCACGTACATCAACAAAAAGGGTTAATAGCATGACATGTTAGGTACATGTTACCACTCGGCAGGCACAGCATAATACAGACACCGGTTACTGGACGTCCTCCCTCAGAATGCTGGTATCCAGTTTCGGAGTAAGCAGCTCAGCGTTGGGGAACCTTCCCGCGCCTTCACGGAGCCCTCAGCAGTTATTCTCAAGGGTTGATCGCCACGCTTCTTCCGGGTTGGTCCACGCCGGCGTGTGACGTCATCCGGCAGTGTCTCTCGGCTGGTCGCGTCTTTAATGCGTCACTGCTTCACGATAGACAGTCGAGCGGCAAAACAAGTCCCGAGCAAGTCCCGTAGTAAAACAAAAGTTCAAGTATAAAACCGCAATGGGGATATGAGTAAAGAGTGAAGGAACGCGCCCTCTCCTATGCGTTTCGTACTTCCGTACTTCGTCAGGGAATGATGGAGGAGGTTCCGAGGGCGGTTCTTATACGCTCAGCATTGCTGTTATTGGCCGGGCTAATTGTATTCAACTCCCCCCACCTGGAGAGACACTCAATCATCCCGTGGAGGGGCTCGGTCAACATAAACATTCTAATGAATTAACATACATAGGATAAAACACACTTATATTAATAATAAACTTTAATAGCATATATTAATGCGGACAGACTCTAAAAAATAAAGAGACAAAAATTAATCACACCATAAAATCACATTTAAAACGATGTATAGTGCTATCTCCCAATTGTAAAAAATACCATAGATTTACATATGACTTCTAGCAAGTATATATAGCTTCATATGAAAATCTATATGATAATGAAATGGTCTAGGAATAGATCTTAAGGGATGGACATTGGTTGTAATAATTCGGAGAGAAAGGGTACCGTTATAAAACTTAAAATTTTGTTGAGTATATATTAAAATAATTATTAAATAAGTAATAAGTAATACCCTATATATATACCCTTTCTCTCCGAATTATTACAACCAATGTCCATCCCTTAAGATCTATTCCTAGACCATTTCATTATCATATAGATTTTCATATGAAGCTATATATACTTGCTAGAAGTCATATGTAAATCTATGGTATTTTTTACAATTGGGAGATAGCACTATACATCGTTTTAAATGTGATTTTATGGTGTGATTAATTTTTGTCTCTTTATTTTTTAGAGTCTGTCCGCATTAATATATGCTATTAAAGTTTATTATTAATATAAGTGTGTTTTATCCTATGTATGTTAATTCATTAGAATGTTTATGTTGACCGAGCCCCTCCACGGGATGATTGAGTGTCTCTCCAGGTGGGGGGAGTTGAATACAATTAGCCCGGCCAATAACAGCAATGCTGAGCGTATAAGAACCGCCCTCGGAACCTCCTCCATCATTCCCTGACGAAGTACGGAAGTACGAAACGCGTAGGAGAGGGCGCGTTCCTTCACTCTTTACTCATATCCCCATTGCGGTTTTATACTTGAACTTTTGTTTTACTACGGGACTTGCTCGGGACTTGTTTTGCCGCTCGACTGTCTATCGTGAAGCAGTGACGCATTAAAGACGCGACCAGCCGAGAGACGCTGCCGGATGACGTCACACGCCGGCGTGGACCAACCCGGAAGAAGCGTGGCGATCAACCCTTGAGAATAACTGCTGAGGGCTCCGTGAAGGCGCGGGAAGGTTCCCCAACGCTGAGCTGCTTACTCCGAAACCGGATACCAGCATTCTGAGGGAGGACGTCCAGTAACCGGTGTCTGTATCCTGCTGTGCCTGCCGAGTGGTAACATGTCCCTAACATGTCATGCTATTAACCCTTTTTGTTGATGTACGTGCAATACTCACCCTTACACTATAAATAATTATTTTATTATACTACACAATGGTTTTTTTGCGCTGTTCTTTTTTTGTTTCCATGTAGCCTGGTGTTTGAGCCATTCCCACTGACCAGCAGCACAAAACCTCACCCACTAAGGTTGTATTGTTTATTTTATTCATAAGTCACTAATTCTATCACAGACCACATATGAGCGCAAGTCCTTTTTTTGTTTTCACATACCTCAGAGGCCTGTCCTGCAGTCCCCAACTAAAGGCAGACAGCTCAGCCTCTTGTGAGCCAACAAGTAGCATGCACCATACACCTGGTAACCGGGGGATCTCCCAGAGAGTGGGTAAACACTGTTACATAACGTATAGCAGAAGAGGAACATAGTATACTTAGGGGGAGATTCACTAAGATCTATGGCGGGGAAAAGTACCCTATCTGGTGTTAACTGCTATTGAATTGAATGGCAGTTAATGCCGGATCTGGTGAGTTGACAAGCAAAATAATTTCATGAATTTGCCTGTTAAGCTACCTACTATAATATAATGTTTCTAAATTGATGGAATATCTCCAAAAGGGCCCTATGAATGCCATTACATTTACAATAATTGCCATTATTATTGAAAAGCACTAATGGCTGCTATACTATTTTAAGATATTGCTTTATCTATTTACATATTGTAAAGTATATCAGTCAAGAGCAACTGATAAGCTTAGATACTGTATTTGCGGTGAAAACTATGCCATTGTTGTTTATTTCACCTATAGTTTTGAGTTAATAACTAACACCTCAGTCCTGCCTCACTCCAACACTTTCATTATTGCAAGGTAATATGGACAGGCGTGTCAAGGAATCAATTTCTGTTCAATCTAATTCTCTATATTTCATTCTTTGCTTTTTGCTTCATAATATTCAATTCCTCATTTACTTTTATCACTTGCTTACCTACCTCTTTCTGCATATCGTGTTTATGTCTTCTATCTCCGTTTCCCTTTATGTTGTTTCTTGTCCTTTGAGGCTTATTTCCATATCATCATTCTTCCTATTTTCTCTCAATGTTATTATATTTTTGTTACTCTCTCTCTCGCTCTCCCTTTTACATTTATTTCTCTAGATAACAAGTGTATAACATCATTTTAAAGTAAGATACAGAAATAGGTGACATTTTTATAGGATTCAGTTACTGGAAGTGAGTTGAGGCTACTACCTAATTTCAATAAATAAATCAAATGTTGAAATTTGGTAAGTGACAACGGAACAATGCAAACCTGATATTGCTCTATAATACATACAGTAATAATGAATTAAAATTACCTTAAATATTGATTTTTGTGTTTGTGATCATAGAATAGTGAATAAGGGCCAATGACTGAATTTCAATATTTGACTCTCTTGAAAACTGATGAAAAAAAAATAGGAACAAGGTAAATTACTATATACATGTATTTATGGTTACCTTAAACTGTTTTGGTAAATAGAAAAATCAAGCACGAGAAAATTGAGAAACCGGACTATAAATAACACATCATTTGATAAATTCCTTCTCTTTCAAGTACTAGGTTTAAAATAATATTTATTTGCAAATAACCTATAATGTTAAAGTCTGTGTGGTTAAATCTGTGGCAAATACTCGCATAGTCCTTATATTTATCTGGACGTGCTTTCATAAGGGGGTGCTTTCATAAGGGGGGTGCTTTCATAAGGGGGGTGCTCTTATCATGTGCGTGCTCTCATCATGGTGGTGATCTCATCATGGGGGTGATCTCATCATGGGGATGTTCCTATCACATGGGTGCTCTTATCACGTGGGTGCTCTTATCACGTGGGTGTTCTCATCATGGGGGTGCTCTTATCATGGGGATGCTCTTATCACGTGGGTGCTCTCATTATGGGGGTGATCTCATCATGGGGATGGTCTACACACGTGGGTGCTCTTATCATGGGGATGCTCTTATCACATGGGTGCTCTTATCATGGCGGTCCCTAGCAGCAGTCCACGTAAAAACGTGTAAAACTTCCAGTGAAGAAATGGGCATAATGAACTTTCTTTTAAAAAATAAATACTTGTATTCAGCCATACACTGACGTTTTGGCAGCTCATGTCTTCATTGGACGTTTCACAAATAAATATTTGGCCGTAACATTGAAGACCTGGTTAATTAAATCATTTTGTACCTTTTGAATTACTGGATTTTTAGCGTTACACTGCTCTTAAATTGTCTTCTTCTTATTCTGAAATAGCAATATATATTCAATAGAATATTTTAGAGACTGTACTGCCATCTTGTGGTATAGTAACTTAATTCCATGCTCCTAAATGAATATGCAATATACTTCAGTGCTTTTCATCCAGAATTTCAAAGGGGAAGGTGACATTATAAGTAGAGGACCCAGAGTATGCAATGCATTCAATATATTTAAAAGACGTACTGTATTAAATGTTCACACTGTTATTGTGTCATTGAAGTATGATCATTTGTAACATGCCATGTATTTGTATTGCCACAGCTTAAAAACGATTTAATATGATAACATGCTTTTAGGTGCTTGAGCAACGGCAATTAAATTAGTAGGAGCCGATGGTCAATCAGAACATTTGCAGGCCAGGTTTGACCAGTGGGCTAAGAGCTTAAAATACTTCTGTCAATTTTCTAGATAAATATGAAATCTGCAGAAGAAACCTTGTTATTTTGAATGCTTAAGTATTAACTAGATTTTCACTGATGTTCTGGTTTTGTTGGAATTTAATTGTTTCTGGTTTGGAATTTTTTTTAATTATGAGGCGGAAAAAATCAAAATAAGCAGGATTTTAAGAAAAACATTTTTTGCAAAAGTTTGGATTTCTTTTTCATTTTCTAACCCAAAAGTTTGGCCAGTTACCTGAAGTTACGGACATTCGGAAATCCTACAGTTTGATCTCATTGATGCACCACACCTCCTTGTTATCCTAGGAATGCCCTTGTTGACAGACCATAATCCAACCATTGACTAGGAGACAAGTTTTGTGTAGTTGTCGTCCAAGTTTGAAACCATCAGTGTTTTGCGGAAGCACCTGAGAAACAAGCTGGAGTTACAGAAATTACTCATTACCTGAGATAAAATGAAATCCAAATCCCTGCCCCCTCCTTGCGCTTTTTATTGCCAAATTGATGTAGAACCCGGTGCTAATATCCCTTGCAGCACAATTTATGCACAGAACGAAAAATCGTTTGTCACTTGCAACTTCCAGCTTCTCCCCCCAGTGAAACTCATAGGGCAAGACAAGAACAAGGAGCGATCAAGGCTTTCCAGCCACACTAACTATTGCTCTGCAAAAATACTTGTGCATTGCATGCTCGTTGCAACCCTGTTTTGGTGGGAATTTTCCCCGGCACCATACAGTCACTGCAGCAGCACAGTTAGCAATATAAAATCAAACCCACAGTCCAGCAATATAGTGTCTTCATGGCAGGAAACACCCACAGCCATGCATATCTAAGACCCACAAATCTCCATTTTTACAATCCAGCATTAAACTTGCAAAAAGTATATTTTTAAGTATAAGTATAGCTCCAAAAGTTCCAAAAGTTCCAAAACTAGGCAAATGCAGAAAAATCTTCTTTGCTCATCCAGCTCCACATTGGACACCAAATGTAACACCTCTTCCCCCAGCCAACAGAAGAGGGGCCAAACCAATAAGTGTCCCAATGTCTGTCAGGTGGTGTATTAAATTGCAGGTGATGCTCAGTGGCTCTTGTTACCTTATTCTGCCAGGGGTTGGCATCTGTGCAGGCTGGTGCAGTAACCAAATAAGTAGAAGGCACCAGGAATGTTCTTCAACTTTATTATGAACAGTCAAACAGAGCTTCTTCTTTTGAATACTCTGACAGCATCCCCAAACAGACACACATCTTCATTTGCATGACACATTTGTGGAAATATATTTGCCTTTGAGAATTGCCCCTCCCACCTCCACTGGGACCCCTTGATAGGGTGCCCTCGTACTTAAGGATGCACATCCTATCCCCCTAACATATCTAAAGTTCTTACCCTCTTTTGAGGGCAGCTGGGAACCTATCCCTCTGGCAGCCTCTAAGGCCCTTTCACTGAGGAACCTATGGTGATGTGCCTTGTCATCCCTTCTTGTGGGTAGGATGCACCTGAGGATTATATAGGGGGACCCTATAATGGAAAGTGATATTTCTGTATGGAAAATAACAAAAGGGCTTCTACCCTAGTTACATACTACAAACTGTGTACATATTTAAAGGCGAGACCTCCTCTTCTGGTTCCTCCTGGGATCTGAGGGTGGTGTTCTTATCCCCACCTAATTATGATCTTTCTCCCTACCCCTATCTCTGGGCAAAAGAAGGGTGGGCAGAGCCTATGCTGAGTCACTCTAGATCAGGTGACTCTACCAGCATATTCTAGAAACAAGGTGTGGCCAGGCACCTGCCTGATTACTTGGCAACATACAGTCTAAGGACCATTACTAGGAGTTAACTCTTTAACTTCTTTTTAACCCCTTAGATTAAATAGTACCCCACAGGGATGCTACATACAGTATGTAGGAAAGAGAAATAGCGATCATAGTGCAAATATAGCTTTATATGGTTAAAAAGATTGGTACAGCAGTGGAAATGCACTCCAATGTTCCCAGACAAACACAGCATTGTGAGCACTCTGGGTCTGAAGGAAACACTGACCGGAGGCTAAACTCCCACAGGCACCAACTCTCTAATTCTCCCGTCTGTATGTGCAGCCGCACTTGCGGATCGATAACATCACCGAGGGAGGCCGGGCGATGGAAAAGAGAAGCGGACACTTCACAGTACCTCGGTCCACCATTCAAACCACCTCCAGCATGTACGTAAATGTTTTTAGTAAAAGTGCTATAACCATAATTTTTCATTTTCTAACAGATATGATTTGAGAAAGGGATGCTCATTGTAATACTGCTGCTGTTTCAAGAATGTTGATATAGAGAGACCTCGCTCCAACTTGAGAAAATGCCATAAAGAAAATGCCATGTGCTACCTGGGAGGTTATCAAGATAACAAAAAAAATGTACAAGGATGTACTAGGAAAGAAATCCCTTAATGGTGCACAACAGCCAAAATGTAGTAATGGTAATAATAATAATAATAATAATAATAATAATAATAATAATAATAAAACCTTCTAACTTTAATCAGAAAATGTCAAATAAAGATGAAGTGCAAGACAAACATAATATTCTAAATATAATTAATATTAATAAAAAGGTGTACAGTCCTGTTTCAAAGATACCAGGTAGTAAACAAATGTCTAATTCACAATATAAATATTTATAAATGATTATATAAATACATGTACACACACTAGTATATAGTGGTATATAGTATACTAGCTGATATACCCGGCGTTGCCCGGAATTTACCCTCCTTCACAGCTGCGGTCTCCCCTCCCTGCACCCCACATGGCTGTCCATGCCCCTGTACCCCACAAAACTTCCCCCCCTGCACCCCACATCACTCTCCCCCCCTGCACCCCACATCACTCTCCACCCCACTGCACTGCTCATCACTGTCCACCCCACATCACTGTCAAACCCTTGCACCCCACATCACTGTCCACCCCCTGCACCCCACATCACTCATCACCCCCCTGCACCCCACTTCACTCGTCACTCCCCTGCACCCCACATCTGTCTCTCCCCCCTTGCACCCCACATCTGTCTCTCCCCCCACTGCACCTCACATTATTCCCCCCCCTGAACCACACATCATTGTCCCCCCCCCCCATGCATGACCCCCCGGTCCTCGCTAGCAGCGGTTTCAGATGTCCCTCTCCTTGAAATGTAAGGTAAGGGATTCAGGGAGGAGATGGACTCCGTGGTGTGGCCGGCCCCATCCTCCATCTGCGGCCATAGTGCAGCATGGAACGATCGGTGGCCGGGCAGGAGCGAGAGAGGGCCGGGACTCCAGTTGGTCTCCCGCGTGGCGCCATCTTCCGCCCCCCACACCGCTGGCTGCAAGCGGGGAAGCCAGGGGGAGAGTGTGCTCGGTAGGAGCGGCTGTTAGTGTTGTGACCGGGGGGAGGGGGGAGGTGAGGCCTGCGCCGGAGTGGCTGTTAGTGTTGTGACCGGGGGGAGGGGGGTTTGTGGTGGGGGAGAGGTGAGGCCTGCGCCGGAGCGGCTGTTAGTGTTGTGACCGGAGGGAGGGGGGTTTGTGGTGGGGGAGAGGTGAGGCCTGCGCCGGAGCGGCTGTTAGTGTTAGTGGCCGTGTGGTTGTGGGCAGGTGAGGAGGAGAAGAGAGTGGCAGTTGGGTGACGTCATAGAGCCACGCAGGCCAATGAGAGGCGTGCGGGGCGGGGATACGGACCAATCTGATTGGCCAGAGGCTGCGTGACAGACCCACGGACCAATCAGATTCACCACATCTAGCAACAACCTCACAAATTTCAATTTGATATATTAAGGTAGTGGTATAGCGGGCTCTGAGTATTAGTATCAAAGTTTGCTCCTCACAGGTCACCCAGGAATAGAGTGTGCCTAGAGTGTGCCTGGTATAGGTCTCTAGTGGTACATCACTACTGTGTCTCTTGGAGTTACATTTGTAGAGAAAGCTTCCCCACAGATGAAATACAGGGAAAAAATACCAATGATGATAATTATAATAATAATAATAATAAGAAGAAGAAGAATAACAATTATGCCCTTATCAATAGTCTTGTACAGTAATTCCCTGAGCATGTAAACAGGGTAGAGTTATGTATATTAAAGGGATAGGGTAACGTATCCAAGGGGTTAGAGAATACTTAGTTCGCTTATGTATCCAAAGGCACATAGAAATGTATCCAGTGAAGCAGATTCAGTGTTTATTGACACTTGTAACTATGTATGCACGCTGAGACTTCAATTAATTAGCCAAACCCGATTGCCTAAACTACCATACCCAGCAGGCATCCGGACTGGAGAGTGGCTGCCTATGAGGACCAATCCCTGCATGCCTTGGAGGTATCCGCTCCCTTATGACGTTGCTCATGGCAAGGCATTTCAACCTGCGCAATGATAGTCTGCTTTAGGTGTCCTACAGATTTCAACCCCAGCTGGTTTGATTTTCGTACTTTGCACATAAAACTTATAACTCGTTAAATCTGGATAGAAGTATGTTTCAGAGGATTTTGCTGCACTATCTAGGACATACAGTAGGTATATGGTAAGTTATGGTGCTCAAAAAATCACATGTGGCTCTATTGTAGAGAAAATGAATCCTTTCTTCTCTATATAATAAAGATTTTCTTCTTGGGTTCTTAGATATTGAAGGATGTCCAATATAAAATATGTATATTATAGCATAAGGAAGGGTCTGTGTCTAATGGTGTCCACTTGACCACCCACAGAAAACAACACAACAATGAGTACCCAATCCAATGTTCATAACATGGCAAAAAAGTACTGACAGTAGAATCTGTTACCTGTCAGCTTGTTGCAACAATCCAGGGCATCCAGGGCATGCAGTCTGTAGTAGAACTAATCCAAGTACTGTAGGGGAATGCAGAGCACAGCTGGAGAAAGACAGATATTCCAGGCAGAAGATGGAAAAATAAAAATCCAGGGTAACTCTAGCATAAAGATAAATTTGTCAATTTATTGTAAGATCAAAACCAGGATGGTAACGGTAGATGAAACACACCTACGTGTTTCATTCCTGGGCACTTTATCAAGGTATGTTGCACAGTACTTTGACAATTGATGTGTTATTCAGCTCTAATATAGCCATCATTGTTAGTTGTGTATGTTTGCTATATACTGTATTCATCATACCAGTAAAATCAAATTGTTTTGGCATATCACCCATTGTTTTTGCAATTATATTCTTGATTGAGTGCTGGGAACTCCCCCATTGTTTTGTATTGTAACTTTGGAGGGAATTAGGCTCCCTTCCGATTTCTATGCACCATATTCACATTCACTATCTTTCTATACTTAATTTCAGGTGCTGTTAAAACTGTATACTTTCTGTATATGACCCTATATTTAGCGCACACTTGTACAACGTGATTCTAGACCTAATGTCTTAACCATCAGAAGAGACTTCATCTAAGCCACTGCAAACACTTTTGCATTCTCTGACTTTGATGCTGCTCGTATCGCCCCATTATGTAGGAGAGACTTCCTAGCAGATGACCATGCTCCTGACACACCAAAGGACTTTTAAAAACTTCTGAAAACACCAGATTAATTCAGAATTACAAGCCTCAACCCTTGCAGAATATTTCAGATTTAAGTGCATCCCTAGAGGATTACATTGTAATTTAAGACCCACACTATTTGCAGAACAAAAAGAATTCAGTGAGAAATGGGAGGGCAATCTGAATAAATGTTCATTAGACTTACTCACTATAGAATACATTAAAAAAGACTTGATAGAAACAGAAACGAAGATCAGTAAATTAGAAGTAAGCCTGAAAGGTTCCCTTCATCCGGCAGACCTCAATACGCTAAAAAAGGAACTTGATGATTCATTGGTTTCTTTTAGCAGAGAAATAGAGATCAGAACGTGGAACACGTTCCAGAGATACACCTGTGATTACAGACAAGGTCGCGTCTATACTTGGCAGTAGAAGGGTCCGCGAAGAGAATGGAGGGCACAAAAAACAGCACCGCTGCACTGATACACCGTAGATGCTGTAGACTCAACAGAAAAAAAACAAAAAGACTTCCTGATTAAAAAAGATGCGATAATACCGGTTTTATATATTCTACCGAAAAGAGATGGATTGGACTAGACGGTCCCAAGATCAGTGCAACAGAAAATTGAATAGGTCACGTTTTTATGTCTTAAAGTCCCATATATAAAGACAATAATGATGTATATTAGTAGGAGTTAGAATGATTTCTTTATGCATAGTAGTTGATCAATGGTCCATTGGTAAATTACTAAAAAAATTAGTAGATGCCACATGAAGGGCTATATCCTCTAAGTGGGATTTATGGTTAGTAGGGAAAGATAGATCCTGTAAAGCTTTCTCTAACCTGTTCACCACCACACTAATAAGAGGTACTACTTAGAGTCTTCTAAAGGTAAAGGGCCACATTGATTAGCATAGACATAAACTCCAAAAGTAAATTGTACTCGCTGATTGTAGAAGTTCTTGGCTCCAAAGCATGCATCCAGCTTAGAAAGATAACAGCATTGTGGTCTTTAATCGAAGAAATGCAGGCCACCGCTGCAGGGGAAAAATTGGAATACAGCACTTCCGTGATGAATTAAAATCAATTTATTGAATGGGTGACATAGGAGAACTCAAAAATAGGTAGGTATATGGAGCGACTCTGACGCGTTTCGGGTGTAATCTGCCCTTTGTTATAGAGTATAATGCTCCCTTACAATCACCCCTGTTTTATACACTAAAAATATTGCCGGTTTCGGCCAAAACTGGAAGTGATGCGATGTTCGCACGTGAGCATCTCGCAGGGTAATAACACAGCAAAGCTGAGAATCTGGGAGACAGCATACCTGTTTACATCAGCGACATCTAGGGTATGGATGTATATAGTAGATGGCGCTGATTCCCTATTGTCATACCTCGGACCACGGGGGAAACTGCCCTCCGAAGACTCACGCCCCATGACATGCCCCCTAGATAAGGGGGAGGGACACAGGAATGGAGCCCGCCCCAAACAAGTCTATCCCAGACAGAGGTTGACATGTAAGGAAAAAAGCTAACATTTAGTAAAACAGGGTGTCTGATGTTGTACATAGGAGATATTTCTACTTGTCAGTTAAACTTTGTCATAATACTAAAATAACCTATAAAATCAGATCGCTAATGACCTGCAGCTCCAACTACGTTGTGTACATGCTCAAATGCGGTTGTGGCAGTAAATATATTGGAAGAACTATACATCCTTTAAAAATTAGAATTTTAGAACATCTAAGATCAATTAAAAAGGACAACAAGTACCCAGTGTCAAGACATTTCTCAACATGTCCTTACGGCAATCTAGGGAATTGTTCCTTTAGTGCTCTGGAACAGATTAATACACCGACCAGAGGAGGAAATAGACAAACAATCCTCAACTGTAGAGAAATGTTTTGGATTTTCACACTGATGTCACTGTTTCCCCTTGGAATAAATACAGACTGGGAACGCAAGCATTTCCTAGTCTGATTCCCAAATTACTTTACGTTCCCTCTATATTTACTGCAATCACCTTTAGATATGTACTCCTGTTGATAAAATTATACTTCATACATTCAATACTTAAAACAAACAATACTTAAAATGATACTTCATACAATCTTTAAAAATACTCCTCATACCAAATAATAACTTCATAATATGTTTAAACACCTTTTATTTTGATTATACATTACTACCTACCATGTTTGACATAAACATACAGAATATTGTTAAAATACTTTCAATATTCATCTTGGAACATGAACATTGCTCACTGAGGATATTATACATGAAGTTATCTCTTTATTATATTCAATCCTACTTCCTTTATGATGAATGAATTATTCTCCATTTGGATTCCTATAAAATTATTATTCCTACTTTAAACAAATGTATTCACTGTCAATGCTTTAACTTGATATTACTTATGTTATTTGTTACATAATTAATTTTCTATACACTAACAAATTCACACGTCAGCATTATCCTTTAATATATGTATATGTATCACGTCGGATTATATTATTATATTTAGATTAAACATAAATTAGACTTTATTTATTTAGGTATATGCCTTTTTTATTGTTCCCTTAAAGATGTGTTTCATTTCCTTAATAAGTTCTAATATTTGTATATATGTTTTATATTCTTTGTATGATTTTAACTGACAAGGAGAAATATCTCCTACAGTACATATAACATCAGACACCCTGTTTTTCTAAATGTTATCTTTTTTACTAATATGTCAACCTCTGTCCGGTATAGACTTGTTTGGGGCAGGCTCCGCTCCTGTGTCCATCCCCCTCATCTAGGGGGCGTGTCACGGGGTGTAAGTCTTCGGCTGGCAGTTTACCCGTGGACTGAGGAATAACAATAGGGAATCAGCGCCATCTACTATAGACATCCATACCCTAGATGTCGCTGATGCAAACGGGTATGCTGTCTCCCAGATTCTCAGCTTTGCTGTGTTTTTACCCTGCGAGACGCTCCCGGTCGAACATCGCATCACTTCCGGTTCCGGTTTTGGCCAAAACCGTGAATATGTGCAGTGTATAAAACAGGGGTGATTGTAAAGGAGAATTATACTCTTTGACGAAGGGTAGATTATGCCCAAAACGCGTCAGAGTTGCTTCATATACAGTGTTCGACAATTGTATACATTTACACGCCCGGGGCGGGTGGATTTAACCTCCAGGCGAGTAAACATTGGCCCAAGCAGCACACGTGTTTTATTTTTAAATTTTTACCCGTTCGCGCTGTAAATTTCCCCTGCTCGTGCTGAAAAAAAAAAACTCCCTACCTGACAGCTGATTGGCACGCGCTCCCAGGCTTTGTGGGGGCGCGGCCAGGCTCTATATGAGCCCTCCCCCAAAGAGCAGCCATTCTTTTCGGCCGGATCTCTTGGAGAGTAAGTAAGTACTCTCCAATCCTCTGTCTTGCGGCCACCCTGCTGCTTCCCTGCAAGCCCCCTTACTCCTTCCCTGCAAGCCCCCTTACTCTCCTTCCCTGTAAGCCCCCTTACTCTCCTTCCCTGCAAGCCCCCTTACTCCCCTTCCCTGCAAGCCCCCTTACTCCTTCCCTGCAAGCCCCCATACTCTCCTTCCCTGCAAGCCCCCTTACTCCCCTTCCCTGCAAGCCCCCTTACTCCTTCCCTGCAAGCCCCCTTACTCCCTGCGCGAGGCAGGTGTTCCCCCTTCCCCCTTCTCTCCCTGTCCCCACTTAACTTGGCTAGGAGATTGCAGTGGGGGTGTCCCCCCCTTCTCGGCCTGTGCCGGCGTCCCGCGCGGGGCTGCAGATTGCAGTGGGGGTGTCCCCCCCTTCTCGGCCTGTGCCGGCGTCCCGCGCGGGGCTGCAGATTGCAGTGGGGGTGTCCCCCCCTTCTTGGCCTTTCACGGCGTCCTGCGCGGGGCTGCAGATTGCAGTGGGGGTGTACCCCCCCTTCACGGCCTGTCACGGCGTCCCGCGCGGGGCTGCAGATTGCAGTGGGGGTGTTCCCCCCTTCTCGGCCTGTCCCGGCATCCCGCGCGGAGCTGCAGATTGCAGTGGGGGTGTCCCCCCTTCTCGGCCTGCCCCGGCGTCCCGCGCGAGGCTGCAGATTGCAGTGGGGGTGTCCCCCCTTCTCGCCCTGTCCCGGCTTCCCGCACGGGGCAGGATATTGTAGTGGGGGTGTTCCCCCCTTCTCACCCTGTCCCGGCATCTCCGGGCTGGAGATGGTCACAGGGGAAGGGAGAGGGGGGGGTGTCGAACGGGGCCATGTGGTGCTCGGTCCCGCTGCCTTTCCTCTTCCCCCTGTCGTGTGTGTGTGTGTGTGTGTGTGTGTGTGTGTGTGTGTGTATTCATGTGTGTGTGTGTGTATATATGTGGGAGTGTGTATTCATGTGTGTGTGTGTGTATATATGTGAGAGTGTGTGTATATATGTGGGAGTGTGTGTATATATGTGGGAGTGTGTGTATATATATGTGGGAGTGTGTGTATATATATATATGTGGGAGTGTGTGTATATATGTGGGAGTGTGTGTATATATATGTGGGAGTGTGTGTATATATATATATATGTGGGTGTGTGTATATATATATATGTGGGAGTGTGTGTATATATGTGGGAGTGTGTGTATATATATGTGGGAGTGTGTGTGTATATATGTGGGAGTGTGTGTGTGTGTGTGTGTGTGTGTGTATATATGGGAGAATGTGTATGTGTGTATGGGAGTATGTGTGTGACACCAGAGGTACCCCCCCCAGTCAGTCACCCCTGCCCCGGTCAGTCAGTCACCCCTGCCCCGGTCAGTCAGTCACCCCTGCCCCGGTCAGTCAGTCACCCCTGCCCCGGTCAGTCAGTCACCCCTGCCCCGGTCGCTCTCTCTCTCTCTCTCTCTCTCTCTCTCTCTCTCTCTCTCTCTCTCTCTCTCTCCCTCCCTCCCTCCCTCCCCCCCTCCCTCCCTCTCCCTCTCCCTCTCCCTCTCTCTGTATCTGGATATCTTATTTACTCTATATATCTTAACTGTCCTATACTACACCAAAATAACCTATACTGCTTTCTTCCAGATCTGACTCAAGCTTCAGACGGAAGACATTGGAATCCCCCCTAACCCAGAAGACAGGTAGGGAACACCTCCCCTCCAACTTATAACATTGCGGGAATGAGGTACCTGGACATTGAGGGACTGCGGATCAGGTAAGATCCCAGGCGGGATTGCTGCTTTAGATATTGTGAAGCGGGGACGTCCAGACACTGGTTAAGGGATTCAGAAAACTAGTCATTCACCTGTGGCTTTTATTTCTAGATCCGACATTTACACACACACACACACACACACACACACACACACACACACACACACACACACACACACACACACACACACACACACACACACACACGTAACAAGGACTAATTGTAGTATAATGTAATAAATACATTCGTCAAAAACGAATGTTGTTCTGACTAGGAATTTATTAAATGTATTTTATTTATATATTTTATTTATATGTTTTATTTTTAAGCTGGGTTGGGGCGGGACTAGGGGCGGGGTTGGGGCGGGACTAGGGGCGTGGTTGGGGGCGGGACTAGGGGCGTGGTTGGTGGCGGGACGTAGGTGGCGAGTAGATTTTTTGGTTGGGCGAGTAGATTTTTGGGTGATTTGTCGAACACTGTTCATATACCTACCTATTTTTGAGTTCTCCTATGTCACCCATTCAATAAATTGTTTTTAATTAATCACGGAAGTGCTGTATTCCAATTTTTCCCCTGCTGCTGTGCTCTGCATTTCTTAGATTGAAGACCACATTGCTATTCTACCGAAAATACATAAAAACTTGATGATACCTCCGGGTCACCCTATTGTCGCTGGCACAGATTCAGTATTTCAACTGGTTGCCATTTGTTTAGACAAATTGCTACGACCACTAGTAACCAATTCACGCTCATATTCAAGATACTTCAGATTTTTTGCAGAAAATTGAGGGGTTACCGGTGTTTAAGGATGACTGTTACACTAGACGTAAATAGGCTGTATACGGCCATCCCTTAGAGTGCATTGAGGCGGTCAGAAGTTCTCTGGTATCTGAGAATCAATACACACCTAAATCCTAGATCTCTTGAATATCATCCTCAGAGAGAATTTTTTTCTCTTTGAGGATAAATTTTACATCCAGACACAAGGGACGGCCATGGACTCCAATGTAGCACCCACATATGCCAACATTTATATGAATCAATTCGAAGACAATTTTGTATTTATCCATCCATTATTCATTGAATGCAGGCATATGTGGGTGCGCTACATTGATGATATATTCCTCATCTGGGTTGGTTCTGAAGACAGTGTATCTACTCTGGTTAGAGACTTGAATTCCTCGAGGGAAACAATAGGATTCATATGTTTCCAGTAGTTCTACCTTTGGATACTACAATTTAGATTGTGAATCATAAACAGAATCATTTAAATATACAAAAATGACCGATAGGAACAATCTTCTGCATTACAATAGTTTTCACCCACCAGGCACCATCAAAGAACTTCTCTATAGTTCATTTCTAAGTGAACTGCGGATCATTAGTACCCCTAATGTGGTTTCTGATAGACTTAATGACATGCAAAAGAAATTCACAAATAGAGGTTATCCGAATTCACTATTGCATGAACAGAGAGAAAAGGCAGAAGCCACTGTAAGATCAACATTACTTCAGAAGGGACCACATACTCCAAACACAAGTAGGGAATTTTCTGTTCCCTTTGTGTCCACCTTCAGTACTTGGAGTGGGCATGTAAAAAACATTATCCTTAGTCATTGGCATCTTCTGAGTTCTGATGAGCTTTTAGCACCTATATTGAGTCCCAAACCCCTGTTTTCCTATAAACGAGGGGGAAATCTTATGGATAACCTATCAGAGCTGATATAGATGGAAAAAGTCCAACACAGACATTTTTAGGTGTCCCTAAATTAGGATGTTTTAGCTGCTGCAGCTGCAGCCAATGCGCTAGTATGCAAGAGGGCAACTTATTCTTTCATCCGTTATCAGGAAATAGGTTTTACATAAAAAAATCTTTACATGCCTTTCGAAAAATGTTATCTATTTAATATAAAATGTCCTTGTGGTTTGAGTTATATGGGAGAGGCAACTGAAAGCGTCAAGGATCGGATCCAACAACACAAAGCGGCCATCTGCAGGTGTGATCTTGAGGCCCGAGTGGCACGTCATTTCACAAAAACTGAACACAATCCGAGCCCACTGCGGTATCAGGTGATCGACGGTGTAAATAAGAACCGCCGTGGTAGAACACCACAAAACTCCTTCAACAGAAGGAGTCGTAATGGATAAGGCTTTTGGACACTAGGACCCTGACTAGGATTGATAAATTGTTGGATCTGGGGTTTATCTAACATTACGATTTAACTGTGGTATGCAGTGTAGACCATTTGTATTGTCCAGTTCTGCCATGATACTTATGTTTATTTTATTGATAATGCACCTTCGTTTTTCCTACAGAACAAATTGCTTTTGAAGTTGTACAGTTGCCCCAATGATCTGAATATTGTGTCCTCTCCCTGCTCCAGCCTCATGTTGCCATCGCTGTCTTTTTTGTGATCCATCCTTGTTGTGTTGGTCTTTACCCACCTCTATCCTCCTCTGTCCACATTTGAGGACTGCTGGGCTACCTATTTAGACCTGGATCATCATTGTATCCCATTCAAAAGGTCTTTATCATAATGAGATATATACCAGTATGATCTGCTAGGTGGATAGTACCCTTCCCCTCCACTCTGGGGCCCCTCTCTGAGATATGTTGTATCTGTCCATATTTGTACATGATTGTAGCAAGTGTAGATTTTTAGATACATGATAATTATTTGAACCCTTGAACAGTGATCATATTTAGTCCTGCATCCATATTAATGATTTTATGTTCTCTTGTTTTGTCTCCTCTGCATGTAAGTTGGTGCTTTCCACTGTCTACGGATGGAGATCACTCTGATACCTCTTGCATATGAGGTATCGAATCAGAATATTATTCAGGCAGACTTTGTTCCTGGTACTCAGAATTCAAGCCTTATGATTGGACTCACGTGACTTGTGACATAGACACACTGACGAATGAGAAGTATTGGATTGCCCTGACAATCATGTGTTTACAGAAGAGCCCGTGCTCACCAGGCGCCTAGATTGGAAAACAGCAGCTTTTGTAGGACCAATCCGCACATGCCTTGTATACGCCCCCTGATGACATCGCGCACTGTGAGACTTCAATTAATTAGCCAAACCTAGATGCTTGTCAACCATAACCAGCAGGCGTCCGGACTGGAGAGTGGCTTCCTATGAGGACCAATCCCTGCATGCCGTGGAGGTAACACCACCCTGATGATGTCGCTCAAGGCGAGGCATTTAAACCTGCGCAATGATAGTCTGCTTCAGGCGTCCTGCAGATTGCAACCCCAGCTGGTTTGATTTTCATTTTTTGCACATAAGACTTATAACTCGTTAAATCTGGATAGAATTTTTTTCAGAGGATTTTGCTGCACTATCTAGGACAGCCTGCATTTGGGCTAGTAGTGTTTTTGTGTAGTGTAGTGTTTACTTATCCACAGGAATTCCTATACCATTCACTATCTGTATAGTCCAAACATTTTTTTAAATGTAGGTATACAGGGGTAAGGAAAGTACCTGGATCAGATTGGTCTTAGGGAATGGGCCAGAAGAAGGGGCTAGGTATCCCGAAATGTTGCCACCCTTATTCACCTTTTTTTTCCCCTCAATCCCCTTGTTTTCCCTTACCTTGTCTCTTTTTCCCAGTACATCCCCTTTTTTTTCACCCACCATATTTTGTGTGCTTTACGAGTTATGTTGCATAGTACTTTGTACAATTGATGTGTTATTCAGCTCTAATATAGTGATCATTTTTAGATGTGTACTGTATGTTTGCTATATACTGTATTCATCAGACCAGTAAAATCAAATTTTCTTGGCATATTAAACCTATTGTTTTAGCATTTATATTCTTGATTGAGTGCTGGGAACTCCCCCCAGTGTTTTGTATTGTATCTACGTATGTTGCCATTTAGCTATAGAGCATTTGTATAGCTGATCTTAGTGTTATGGGCTTTTGGCTATTCCACTTTAGTCATGTGGTTTCTGATTGCCGCGTAGAGGTGCTTACCCCCTTTAGGAGTTGTTGATGTACATAGAGGGATTAAGATTTTACCCAAAATGCCCATATACACAACAATCTAATGGTGACTAGACAAATGAAGGTAGTCGTTGAAGCGCTATATAAAATAAGGTGCTGATTAGCGTGGCTTTAGTTTGTGAGGTGATCACAGTTTCCTCCAGATCATTACAGGGTATATTTGCACAGTCCTGTTATTTGGAGTCTATATCATAGTGTGACGGTGAAGGGGTCCCCAGGCCATTAATAAAGGTATTTGGCACAGATGGGTGCCCCTGAACCAGGTTGGAAATTGTAGAGTGTCAGCTCTGCAACTCAACCAGGGTAATAATACTGCACATGTATTTGAAATGCCTGTGTCGCTCCCCCAGGAATAAGGGGGTGAGATTAATACCATGTAACGACTGTACAAGCCATGTAGCAGGGTCCCCTGAGTCATATTATAAATGTGAAGTGTCAGCTCTGCAGCCCACTGCAAGTTGAGAGCCTGTACATGCATTAGAATTGTCGGTGTGCGTCCGGCTAGAGATAAGCGGACAACACGCGCTAAAAAGAGCTACATTAGCTGGCTGCAGTTATATTAAGGTGAATTAATATGTCTAAAATGCGCCCGCTAGAAGTAAGGGGCCTCTAGCACTGTTCAAAGGGTTAATTGGATAAGCGTGCCTGTAGTTATGTGGTCAAGCCCGGCATTACAACACTGTATCACTGTGTAACCACAGACAAGCAAGGGAAGTCTTAACCGCAAGCTAAATTGGTTAAGTGGTCTGCGGTCATGAAAAGATGCCGGATCGCAATGTGGTTTCCTCATTCAATTAAGGTCAATTGGTAAAGTACGTCTGCGGTTATCGATTCAGTCCGGGGATTGCAACATTGCATCTCAGCCTCAAATCACAGACCGGGGAAAAGTTAAACCACAAACCACATCATAGCCCTCACATAATTAACCAGCTAACTTTTGATAAGAAGGTCCTAGCTTTTTAATTTTTGGTATGCAGAGTGCTAGGGGGTAGACATGTAATCCAGTATAGTTATAAGAACTCTATCATTTATTTAAAGGCATAAATGAGAAGTATCTCAGAGTTTAGTATTTTAAGAGTTATACTGTAGTGCCGACAAGTATTCTAAAACAAATCTGGGGCAATCACCAACAAGACCCAGTACATGCCGGGTACATGCTGGGTACATGCTTCAACATTTCAGTGACATTTCTGGAGACAGACAAATGGCCCATCGGATAAACAGCGGGGGTCCCTGGCAGTCCCATTCAAACTTAAAGGGACTGCCAGGGACCCCTGCTGTGTTATTCCAATGGGCCATTAGTTCTTGCAGAAATGTCACTGAAATGTTGCAGCATGTACCTGGATCTTGTTGGTGATAGCCCCAGATTTTCCAAGGCAAGTTTAAGGCACGTTTTAGAATACTCGTCTGTGCACCTGTAGGAAACGGGACATTTACATTTCAGTCAGGCAGGGCAGCGGATACATTAAGCATTCCCCTTTGTCATTTATGATCAGGGATGAACCATGTATAATGTAAGTCTGGGCTTCTGAGACTCCCTGTGGAGCTGACTCCAGAGTGTCTGCAAACGTCCGGGGCTTCAAAAGACACCGACCTGGGAAATATACTGGAGTGTCTTCGATTCAATTGGTGGACCAATTTGTGAAGGTTATGCCCCTACAAACGAGCTTAGATGTATTTAGTTAGAAATATCGACTGAATATATATTTATAATCCAATTTGATCGCAGAACTCCCCAGAAATATATATATATATATCCAGCCACCTCTGTTCGTTACAATCCCTTTGATAAAGTTGCAGTATTGTGACGAAACGCGTCAGGGACGTAAAATTACGCCATTAAGTCACCACGTTGTCTGCGTGCTTTATGGCCGGAGCATGCAGGATCAGAATTGAGGCCTACTCTGATGACACATTGCGTGGAGGACTTCATTTGATCACAGAAAAGAACGGACACTGTCGGATGTACAGCACAAGAGTTCCAGTTGGATTCCAACACATCACGGGACGGCCTGCATCGGTGGTGATATGATTGTCACAAATTGCTTATTTATCACTTATACTTTGTAAGTGTTTTTAATCCCCTTCACTAACCCCCCCCTCCCCCATTAAACTGTACAGGATCACACTATGGGGCGTGCGCTCTCTGTTTTGTCTTTTTGGTTCTATAGAATTCACCTTGGAAGTGGTTCTTCCATGTGAGAGCAGCCGTGGACCCCTGGATCCTGCAATCAGTTCCTGTATAACCTATCAGGACTTATTTTGGGGTTTGGACTATTACAATAGACATTTATTTTTAAATTTAATTTTATCACTATTGTGTATATTTTTGTAATAGAGTGTTTTATCTAGTTAATAGTAATATATATTATATGTATTAGAGGATTGTTTTTTCATCATTGAGCATACTAATTTTTAAAAGGTTTTTTCATTTTTTCACTGGTTTATAAGTGGCGCTACTATATTCATCTCTTTTCTGGCTATCACTATTTCAACTCAAAGTAGCTGCCTTTTTTTAAACGTAGATGTTATATACCTTATACAGTCAATATGATGCAAACAGCCCAAGAAAGATTAACTAGAAGGACAGGGCTAATTTCCTCTCCAGAAACTGATGATACTATATCTATAGATAAGGAAATAAATATTAAGGAACAATGTCTTAAGATAGAGAATCTAATGAAAGAGGAAATGCGCCATTGGTGGGATGCATACTCACTTCAAGACTATCTAGATAAAAAGATTATCCCACGAGGTTTAAGGGTAACCAAAAGTCCAACATTTGAGACTAATATGGAATTTTCAAACAGTTGGAACAATATACTTGATTCCTGTTCGTTCTCACTGATGAGACTCCTGATAGAATTTAGAGATACGAAAGTTAAGACACTTGAAGTGGAAATCGAATTAATTCAGACACTATTATTGCCTTATGCAGATAATCAGAAGTTTAAAGAACTAGATCAATTGACCATGAGACGAGTTAAGAATTTCGAACAGGAGGTTACGGCAAGGAAACAAAATAAATTCAGTCGAGATGAAGATTATGCCACTGATAAAGTGAGAAATTGGAAACGGCCAAACAATTTTAAGAATTTTAATAAAAAATCTAAATATCGATCTCATTCACAGGTGCGAGATCAACATAAACATCAGCCAAGATCTGAGGAATCTGGAGGGTCTGGTCCCGGCGGCATGATACATCGCCCGGAACAACATACCTTACTTAAAGGTACAGGGAGTAATCAGGCCGCTGGGAGTAGATACTCTGTGCTTGAGGTGGAGACCCTCCCCATTCATGGGGAGAGCAAATCTATCCCTTCCCTCTCTGATGTTGATAGAGGTGCTAGACCTAAGGATTGTGGGGAACTACAGAGACCCACACATTTTTTTAGACAGGACTCCACATCAGGAGAAAGTAATGAAAGAAAAGGAGAAGAAGAAATCTTATCCACTGTGGATACCAAACAAACCAGCTCTTCTAGGAAAAATAGGGGCAGGGGAGTTAGAGGCGGGAGAATCGTCCAGAGGAAAAAGGAGAACCCAGGAAAATTAACCCTTCCAGAAAGCAGTGGGATATTTAATCTTTCAACATTTCAACTATCTCTTTATCAAGCACTGCTTTTAGAGAAGGGACTCTCATTTGCACCTAATACAGGCCCGAATTCCTTTCAATTATTTGGGGATCTTAATAGCTATATTAGAAAGCTTACGCTTAAGCGTCATTTTAACATTCAAGATAAAAACAGTAAGCTTGCGAGATCCAGTTTTGCTATGAATACTCAGGAAGAAATTTGTGTAGAGGCCCTCACAGACTTGCTAGTTGAGTCAGAGGGAACACAGGGTTCCTTCAACAATACTCTTGATAGATTTGACAATTCTGTGCATTCTATGCATATAGTGGATATTGATATGGAAGGGGATGCAATTATGCATTCCCCTTTCAGGCCACAGTCACTGTATTTTCCCTACCAATCTAAGGGAGGATACATAGATGCGTTCTACAATTTAGTCTTAAGAGATTTTGAAACACTGTGCAAAAAACCTTATAGATTCAATCAGAATCTATCGAAAGGTGAACTGAGTGCACTTTGTGATTTGAAGGAAAACCGGGACATTGTTATCAGACAGGCTGACAAGGGTGGGGGCATTGTCATCCAGGATAGATCGGCCTATATTTCAGAGGCAAATCGACTCCTGGGTGACTGTGTCTCCTATTGTACCTTGCAGGATGATCCCACATCACGTTTTCAGACACTATTAAAACAACACCTGACTTCAGGTTTGGAAGAAGGTGTTTTAACCAAACATGAGTTTAAATTTTTGTACACTGAACACCCCCGCACTCCTATATTTTATCATTTACCCAAAGTCCACAAGTCTGTGATGGATCCCCCTGGAAGGCCTATTATCTCGGGGATCGAGTCGATGACGTCTGGCCTATCCCAGTATGTGGATTATTATCTTCAACCCTTTGTAGCTAAGCTCAGGTCACACATTCGGAATACGCTACATGTCATTGACTCCATCTCCGGGATCAAATGGAAGCCCAGTTATTTATGGGCTACATGTGATGTGTCCTCCTTGTACACATCTATAGGTCATTCCAGGGGGATTGAAGCCATTGACTTCTGGCTGAGCACGGATTCCTCTATTCCCACTATTCACAAGAAATTTATATTAGATAGTATTACATTTATATTAAATCACAACAATTTTTTGTTTGAAAATTCATATTATTTACAGATCTGTGGAACGGCCATGGGGACGAGATTTGCCCCCAGCTTTGCCAATCTCTTCATGGGATTTTGGGAGGAAACATCTGTCTGGCAAAATTTGGAGCTGGGGGAGGGTCTCGTATACTATGGCCGTTTCATTGATGATATTATTATTATTTGGGAGGGTGATTTCACAGTTTTTAACAGTGTCCTGGATTCCTTCAATCGCAATGATATGGGCTTGCAATTTACATTTGATATTAGTCCAAAATCAGTGGTATTTTTGGATCTTATTTTAGCTTCAGATCCAAATGGTAATATCTTTACTACCACACATTTCAAGCCCGTTGCAGTTAACAACTATGTTAATTCATCCAGTAATCACCACGCACAGTGGCTCAGGAGCATCCCCCTGGGACAGTTTCATCGTCTTAAAAGAAACTGTTCCAGGGAAAGTGACTTTATTATCCAATCAAAGGAACTGAGTAACAAATTTTTGTTGAAGGGATATGATCCCGGTCTTGTCTGTGACTCTTTCAGCAAGGTGAGGGCCACCGATAGATCATTACTACTGAATAAGTGCTCCACAATTAAACATACCAGCTATAAGACACCAAGGAATAGATCACTAAACACCGATGGGGTTTCACGGTTTATTACCACTTTTAACCAATCCCACAGATCTATCCAGGGTATCCTAAATACTCATTGGAGCATTCTAATGTGCGATCCGCATTTAGGTAATATACTTCCAGAGAAAATACCTATTACATACAGAAAGGCAAAAAATATTAAAAACATTTTAGCTCCAAGTAAATTGAGACCATTAGTTGTGACTGCTGATGCTACATCTTTGGGCCAGGTGGGTAACTAGAGATGTGGCAGAAGCCGTTGCATCACATGCAAACATTTAAACACCAAATCGGAGTTTGTCTCCCTTCATGAGAGTGGACGATACAATGTTAGGGGCCATATCAACTGCCTGACTACATTTGTTGTTTATCTCCTGCAATGTGGTTGCGGCCTCCAATATGTAGGTCGCACCACTCGACCCCTGAGTACCAGGTTCCTGGAGCATAGGAGGAAAATGATCAATGGAGTCAACACCCATAGTTTACTGAGACATTTTTCATCTGTACATCACAATGATCCTGGATCCATGAGTATTATGGGTATTGATCACATTCCTCTCTGTGCTCTAGGTGGGATCGTTTCAAATCTTTATGTAGAAGGGAGACATTCTGGATCCACCGGTTGGGAACACTAACCCCCGGGGGTCTTAATGAATGTCTGGATATCAGTACTCTGGTATGAGCTATAGGTTCGGTTCTGTATTTGTGCTCTTTGGTCCATTCCCACCATCTCTGCAACATTCTTCCTTTCTTCCCCTTTTTCCTCCCCCCCCCCTTTTCCTCTATTCCCCTCCCTTTCCTCCCCCCATTTTTCCCTTCCCCCCCCCAACCCCCCTCCTATTATCCTCCACCCTCCCCCCCTTCCCGGTTTCCCCCCCCCCTTATTTCCAGTCCCCACCTTATCTTCATCCCAATCTCCACCACCCAATCCATTCCTTTCCCATTTCACACTACATTCGATCAATTTTCCTTTATCTTTCTTCTTCATTCTTTATCTTTTTCTCATTCTTTTCTACTTCTTAAACTTGAAGTACTATAAAATTATCCTGTTTGGAATATGCTATTTTATTAAATCTGTGTGTCAGGGCAGTTAGAATTTTGCTCATATCACGCATTGATGCAGCATAGTCATCATGCTTGTTTATGTGCAGTTTTGAATGTCAGAACACACAGAGATTGTTTAGACCTTTAGGATGAGGCTTTCAAATTGTATTATTGAATGTAATTTTATGTAATTTTATGAGAAATTGGTGTTTATTGTATTTAGTTTAAAATGTAATATAGGAGTATTGAATACATCATTTATTAATTATTCTGCCGAAATTTTTTAGTGGTATATGTTTAATGGAATTTTTTGGTGGTATATGTTTAATGATGTTTTAACTATTTTCATTGTAATACTATTTTGATTTTTTTCATCTTGTATTATTAATATCAATATATTTCTGGGGAGTTCTGCGATCAATATTGGATTATAAATATATATTCAGTCGATATTTCTAACTAAATACATCTAAGCTCGTTTGTAGGGGCATAACTTTCACAAATTGGTCCACCAATTGAATGTAGAAAATGAGGGAAAGGAAACACCCTTTAACTTGCACTCAGTGTCTCAATAGATATGATTATTAAAGTTAATACTTATTATTTTATTATATACATTAAAAGAGGGGGG
The DNA here is from genome assembly GCF_040206685.1 of Ascaphus truei. Lineage (NCBI taxonomy): Eukaryota > Metazoa > Chordata > Amphibia > Anura > Ascaphidae > Ascaphus > Ascaphus truei. The sequence continues at coordinate 300,021,527 of NC_134485.1, read as the reverse complement.
GGGGAATAGCATGAACATCTAATTTTGATCATGTGCATACATTAGAACAACAAACACAAACATATATACAAACATAAACTGGAAGGGGACCTAATGAGCAGCCCGTGGGTAGGTATTCACTCAATGAAATCAAGGCTCACATGGGTATAATACATGGAACCCCCGTTCCAGCACTAATTAAAAAACCTGTATTCAATCAGACAGGTATCCAAGGCTAACAGTCATAATGTTGTAGTGCTACGTGTAACCTGTAAGTGTTATCAATTTGAGAAATACATCTACTTCTCACCACGAGAAAAATAGACTTATTTGTATATATTTAAAGCCTCATAATAATAGCTTAAATCTAATCTATAGTGCAGCAGTGAAGAACGGCCCACAAAATGTGATTCGGTTGGCCCTGAGGCACGGGTCAGAGCCCGTATCAATTTATAGCCTCTTACACTAAGCTAAATGAACTGCACAAGGTGAGCAATAGTGAAATGATACACGAGCACACAATGATAATGATAGTAAAGAAGCGCGGGGTGGGGTGAGAGTATCTGCAAGTGTAAACGCTGCAGTCAGCTACTAATATTTCTTATAGCTGAAAGACCATATTACATTATAGCAGTCTTAGTTGGTCAGCTTCATAGCTAATCATGAATTAGTGGCACAATACCGCTTGCTATACTTGCTGTCCCATCGTCATGGTTCAGATATGCATCAATAGTATCAAAAAGATCCAGCAGTATATTAGCTATGGCTACAGATTAGCAGGTAATGTGATTCAAATGATCACACTATGTAGCATATTGCCAGCCTGTCTGCTAAACTCAGCGTTCAGAGACGCTCACCACTCACCACCCGGTCGAAGCTACGTCGTGACGTCATGACGTTTGGCCTTGTTAGTCCCGCCTCCCACTTGACGCACGTTTCGCGGAGGCTTTTTCAAAGGTGGTGACGTGGGTGAGTATAGGGGGGTGTTTTATACACATTTGTGCTGTTCCAGAACCAATCGGATAGCGCGGTTACTATAGAATTTGGAGTCCTGATTTAAAGGTACATAGCGATAAATGTTTGGACAAGACGATAGAAATTATGCTGAAACAGATTATCAAATATTCACAGCATAGTTATATTACACCTTATATTCAAAGGATGTAAAGGTGATGTTAACAGACATATTGCAGCAGATATTTGGACGATGAGTTAGTTATTATGCTGTGTTGAATTATCAAGTACTAGCAGCATTGTTGCGTCAATTGTAATAGATCTTGTACTTAGAGCACAATATACTTAGAGCACAAGCAATATATATATATATATATATACATACATATGTATGTATGTATGTATGTATATATATATATATATATATATATATATGTATATATATATATATATATATATATATATATATGTCGACAAATCTGCTCGCCCAGTCGCCCCGGGTGACAGGATATTGACCGCTGGCGACCTGCCCAGCAGCGCTTGTGGTTTTCAATTAATTCCCCTGCTCGTGCTTAAACAAACAAAACAAATAAATAAAAAAATCCCTCTTCCTGATTGGACTGACGCGACTTGCTGGCCTTCTGCCAGGATTTTTTTGGCAGGCAGCCAGGCTCTATGTGAGCCCACGCTGTGAGGCTGGCCTCTTCCTTTGGATCCTACGGCAAGGAGCAAGAAGTTTAGCCCCAAGCCTCCATTCCCTTCCCTGCCTCTCTTCCCATGTCTCCCTGCCATGTCTTCATTCCCTGCCTCTCTTCCCATGCCTCCCTGCCTCCCATCCATACCTCCCTGTGTGCGAAGACACCCCCTGCGTGCAGCGACCCCCCCCTGCCATGCAGTGACCCCCGTGCCGTGCGGAGGACCCCCTGCTGTGGGGTGAGCCCCCCTACCGTGCGGTGACCCCCCTGGCCTGCGGAGACCCTCCATGGCCTGCGGAAGCCCCCCCTGCCATGCAGAAGCCCTCCTACTGTGTGGTGACCCCCCTACTGTGCAAAGGACCCCTGTCGTGCGGAGGCACCCCTGCCATGCGGAGGCCCCCCTGCCGTGCGGGTGTGTGAGAGAGTATGAGACAGAGTGTGTGAGACAGAGTGTGTGAGACTGAATGTGTGTGTGTGTGAGAGTGTGAGAGTGAGTGTGAGAGTGTGTATGTGAGACGGTGAGTGTGTGAGACGGTGAGTGTGTGAGACAAAGAGTGTGTGTGTTTGTGTGGGAATACAGACACCCACCCAGTCAGTCATAGTCACCCCCCCACCAGAGTGTCAGTCAGTCACCCACCCACCCAAGTGTCAGTCAGTCAGTCACCTACCCACCCAAGTGTCAGTCATTCCCCTACCCACCAAACTGTCAGTCAGTCACCTAACCACCCATGTCAGTCAGTCACCTACCCACCCAAGTGTCAATAACCCACCCACCAAAGTGTCAGTCAGTCACCCCCCACCCACCCAAGTGTCAGTCAGTCAGTCACCCACCCAAGTGTCAGATAGTCAGTCACCCAACCACCCACTCAAGTGTCAGTCAGTCATAAAGTGTCAGTCAGTCACCCACCCACCCAAGTGTCAGTCAGTCACCTAACCACCCACAAACCCACCCACCCAAGTGTCAGTCAGGCCCCCCAACCACCCTGTCACCCTGTCACTCTCTCTCTCTGTCACCCACTCTCTCTCTCTCTATCACCCTCTCTCTCTGTCACCCTCTCTCACTCTTTCTCTCTCTCTCACTCTTTCTCTCTCTCACTCTTTGTCTCTCACTCTCTGTCTCTCTCTCTCTGTGTCTCTATCTGCGTCTCTCTCTGTATCTCTCTCACCCTCTCTCTCACCCTCTCTCTCTCTGTCACCCTCTTTCACCCTCCCTCACCCTCTCTCTCTCTCTGTTACCCTCTCTCACCCTCTCTCTCTGTGTCAAACTCTTTCTCTATGTCACATTCGCTCTCTGTCAAAGTCTCTCTGTCAAACTCTCTCTCTGTCACATACTCTCTCTCTGTCAAACTCTCTCTCTCTCTGTCATACACTCTCTCTCTCTCTCTGTGTGTGTCAAAAACTCTCTGTCTCTGTCTCTCTGTCTCTCTGTCTGTCTCTCTGTCTCACACTCTGGATCTGGATATCTTATTTACCCTATATATCTTAACTGCCCTATACCTACACCAAAATA